>NC_047036.1:19782350-20083321 GCF_011762595.2 Tursiops truncatus
AACTTACTTAAACAATTACTTAAACAATTGGATAAAATGTTCTAAAATAATAGAATGATATTGAATAACCTCACAACAACACACATAGGTCAAAAAACTTTTCCCACTTTACCCATAGGAAAAGTCTGGCATAAAGAAGTTACAGCAACCTGGTGAAAGTGATGAAATACAACTTCTAACCAATGCCAGCTCCAAACTCATCAACATAAAATGAACAATTCCACTACTAAAACGTTGTATTAGTTATATATGAATATAATGCTACTGACATGCAAGTAAAACAATGTGAATGTGTCCCAATAGAAGTCGTATTTATAAATGGTCATCTGCAGCCTTTGTATAATTAATAATTAGCAATTACTGTCAGTTTACCACTTTATTTGGGGCTTAATTAAAACCAATAAAGTTAAAATATATACTCTAGGGCTATGATCTAAACTCTTATTAACAAAATAAAATTGAAAAATATTTTGAAAATATTTTCAGTCATATTCTGTTAATAAACATTTCATGTCAATTTTTATCCAATTAAAAATTTTTATATTGTCATTATATCTATTTTAGATTTTTTTAAAAGACACTATTAAAGAAAATTAATCAAACAATTATGTTACTAGGTGAAAGCACATATCTGGAGAGATTTTAAGAAAAAGAAGTGAAAGAATCAGAGAAGAAATGAGTAACAGCAAAAACAAATTGGACTCAGTGATAACCTATGAATGTACTTCTAAGGAATCACACAATATTGTTTCTCAAATAATTCAAACAACAGATATTAAAAATGTTCTGGAGACTTCTCTGTTTATTCTTACTGCATGATATTTAAAATATATACACTTTTGCAACTTAATAGGTGAATTAAATAATTTTTTCATGACAAAACCAAATGGAATAATTTTATCTTCAAGTTCTGAATATTACAGAGCCAGAATACTGACAGATGGATACTTCAGGTTATTGCATGTGTATGCATATGTATATTTTATCATGGGAAATTTGATTTTTTTAAACCAATATGAGAAAATTAATTCCATAAAGAAAATGTTTCTATAAGTATATTTTACTTTGTATGCTACATTTTCTGGAACATACTGATCAATGTAAATAGTTATATAGTGTCATCAGGTTAGTTTTTTCCTGGTTAAAAATATTATAAGGCTAAAAGTTTATACTATTCATTGGACACACTCGTGTTTGAATATGCACTTTAGGAAGAATCCTATATAAAGTAAGTGGAATTTTTCTAGAATATCATCAGTTTCTCTACACTAAAACCAAGATATAATCAATAGTCAATATAGTTCATCCATTAATTAAGTTTGAATTTGAAGTAAAATATGAAAATCCAATGTAGATTGTTCAATTTATCTTGTCTATTCTGGCAGTTTAATGAACTTATATTCATAATTATGAAATGGAATACTATAAGCATATTCTCAATGTTAATCAGTGGTGTCCCAGGATATAGCCATGCCCCTGGTTTAGTCTGAGTTCTCATTCAGAGAGATACGTTGATTTGGCTCAAACATTTATCTCTCTGAAATTGATCTCTGTTTACTTCACAGAGGGATACAACATACTCTTCAAGTATTTGTAAGAAAAGATTTCTACTGATCTAAATGATTTTAGTTTTAATTTAGTTTTCATGTTTTCCATATATACCTAAATATATGGTTAAATTAGTTGATTTGTTTAAATGGACCAAGATCCTGATATTCACAAAAGATCTCTTCTTCATTAAAATATTAACATAAATTGTTCACCTAAATTTTAAAATGTATTATTTTCAAAAACGTATTTTTAATCTATGTAAGTTACCATTAAAGTATTCTAAAAACAAAAATATAAAATAAGAATATAGGGCTTCCCTGGTGGCACAGTGGTTGAGAGTCCGCCTGCCGATGCAGGGGACACAGGTTCGTGCCCCGGTCCGGGAAGATCCCACATGCCGCAGTGACTGGGCCCGTGAGCCATGGCCGCTGGGCCTGCACGTCCGGAGCCTGTGCTCTGCAACGGGAGAGGCCACAACAGTGAGAGGCCCGCGTATGGCAAAAAAAAAAAAAAAAAAAGAATATAATTTGATAAATAGAAAGGCTGCTATATTGAGAGTATTCATGGGAGATAATGAATAACTAGTAATAACCAGGGTTTTATTTTTTCAGATTTTAGTTTATTTAAATATTTTATAAAATTCTTGTCATCTGATATGTGATTTCAAAGATGTAGAACATGTACACTTTGTACATTAATTAAATGGTTAGCTTTCAGTTTGATTTATTTATAAACCTCAATGATTTTATCAAAGCAGAACCTTCCTTCTTCATACCTCACCATAGGAATAAAACATAACTAGGGAATAGCTAATCACAGAGAATACTGTCAAATTGACTAGTCATGTTCTCAGATTTAGTAAATATTTGTTTTAGAAGAATATGTTTAGAGACCTTCTGTGTAACAACAAGAATAAACAACTTAAAAACTGAAGACACAAGAGCTTTTGCTCTTTTCATTATGAAATCTCTTGTCTGCCTAGCTTGTGTGGCTCATTAAAAAGGACCCCTAAGGATGGTTTATACAAGTTGCACTAGTTTTTTCAGTCTTTAAAGATTGAAATAATACATTTTGAAAATAGTGAGATTATTTTTTTTTATTTAGTCTCAGTATAAAGGAACACAGAAGCAGTATCAAGATAAAGGAGTGTCTTGCTGTGTTTGTTTATATTAAACATTTTCAGGAACTAATGAATAGGCTTTTTAGGAAGAGGGCATTTGAAGTCAGAATTTTTATATTCAAATATTAGAAGCCAATTTAATTCACTTAGAAAAATAAAGGGAATTTTAAAGCAGGCTAATTAGTAGTCTAGAATCTATGACACTGATGGAGAATAGAACTTAGATAAACATAAAGTAAGGTTGGCAGAGTTGAGACACAGGCATTGGAATGTTGTGCTTAGGATGTTGCCCCTAGCAAAATCTACAAATACCAAATACTATGGTCCCTGGAAATGTCAACATAGGAAATGATACGGGGATCTGGGAATAGTGTTTAACAAATACTGCAACTTTGTGTGCATCTCTCAAAATGTAGAATCTCAGTAGAAAGCACCTTGATGGTCCATGCATAGAGCCCATCCTTATATTTTGAAAGAGAGGATGGGGCACTTATAGTTCCTTATAAATCTCTGTAGAGAAAAGTAGTTACTACCTGATACCAAAGTCTCCTAGTGGTTATGCTTTTTAAAGTTGTTTTTATTGCCATGTTTTTAATATAAGCCACTTTTTAATTGATTATGAAATAACAACTAAGCATAACTAAAAATGTGTTGACTGTAATATTTTGGAAAATGTGAATCATACTGTTTAGAAGACTGGAAGTAACTTACATTTTTAACTTTCCAACTTCTTCTGTCACTTTTTGTGTGTGTGTTTGTTTTTAATTAATTCATTTCCTTGTTGCTTATTTATCTTATACATAGTAGTTTGTGTCTTTTAATCCCATGCCCCTTTCTCCCCCCTCCCCCCTTCCCTTTCTCCACTGGTCACCTCTAATTTGTTCTCTTTATCTGTGAGTCGGTTTCTGTTTTGTTATATTAATTCATTTGTGTTATTTATTAGATTCCACATATAAGTGATAACAAAGAGTATTTGTCTTTGTCTGACTTATTTCACTAAGCATAATAACCTCTGGGTCCATCCACGTATTGCAAATGGTAGAATTTTATTTTTATGGCTGAGTAGTATTCCATTGTACATACATACCACATCTTCTTTATCCAGTCATCTGTGATGGACATTTAGGTTGCTTCTGTATCTTGGCTATTGTAAATAATGCTGCATTGGAGTGCATTTATCTTTTTGAATTAGTGTTTTTGTTTTCTTCGGGTATAGTCCCAGGAGTGGTACTACTGGATGATATGGTAGTCCTATTTTTAGTTTCTTGAGGAAAATCCATACTGTTTTTCATAGTGACTGCACAAATTTATATTCCCACCATCAATGTACTAGCACTCCCTTATCTCCAATTTGTTATTGGTAGACTTTTTGATGATAGCCTTTCTGACAAGTGTGAGGTAATATCTCTTTGTGGTTTTAGTTTGCATTTCTCTGATGATTAGCAATGTTGAGCATGTTTTCATGTGCCTCTTGGCCATCTTTATATACTCTTTGGAAAAATGTCTATTTGGGTCTTCTATTTTTCAATTGGGTTGGTTAGATAGATAGATAGAGAGTTGTGTGAGTTGTTTATATATATATATATATATATATATACACACACACACACACACACACACACACACACACACACACATACGTACATATGTATATTTTTTGGATATTAACCCCTTTTGAGTCATATCATTTGCAATTATTTCTCTCATTCAGTAGGTTGTCTTTTTGTTTTCTAGATGGTTTCCTTTGCTGCGCAAAAGCTTTTAAGTTTAATTAGATCCCATTTGTTTATTTTTACTTTTGTTTCCTTTGCCTTAGAAAACAGATCTTAAAGAATTCACTACAATTTATGTCAAAAAGTGTTCCATCTATGTTCTCTTCTAGGGGTTTTATGGTTTCAGGTATTACATTTAGATCTTTAATCTATTCTGAATTTATTTTTTGTATCTGGTGTTACAGAATGTCCTAATTTCATTCTTTTAGATATAGCTGTCCAGTTTTTTCCAGCACCACTTATTGAAGAGACTGTCTGTTCTCCATTGTATATCCTTGCCTCCTTTGTCATAGATTAATTGACCATAAGTGCATCGGTTTATTTCTGGGCACTCTATTCTGTTCTAGTGATTTGTGTGTCTGTTTTGTGCCAATACCATGCTGTTTTAATTACTATAGCTTTGAAGTATAGTCTGAAGTCAAGGAACATGATACCTCTAGCTTTGTTCCTTTTTTCTCAAGATTGCTTTGGCAATTTGGGGTCCTTTGTAGTTCCATATAAATTTAAGTTTATTTGTTCTAGTTCTCTGAAAAAGGTTATGGGTATTTTGATTGGAATTACATTAAATCTGTAGATTGCTTTGGGTAGTATGGACATTTTAACAATATAAATTCTGCCAATCTATGAACGTGGGATGTCTTTCCATTTCTTTGTATTATCTTCAATTTCCTTCATCAGTGTTTTACAGTTTCAGAGCATAGATCTTTCACCTCCTTGGTCAAGTTTATTCCTAGGTATTTTATTCTTTTTGATGTGATTTTAAATGGAAATGTTTTATTGCTTTCTCTTCCTGATAGTTTATTATTAGTATTTTGAAGAGCAGCAGATTTCTGTATATTAATCTTGTATCCTGCAATGTTACTGAATTCATTTATTAGTTCTAATAGTTTTTTGGTGGAGACTTTAGGGTTTTCTATGTATAGTATCATGTCATATGTAAATAGTGACAGTTTTACTTCTTCCCTTCCAATTTTGATGCTTTTTATTTCTTTTTCCTTGTCTGATTTCTGTGACTTGGACTTCCAATGCTATGTTAAATAGACATGATGAGAGTGGGCATCCTTGTCTTGTTCCTGATTTTGGAGGAAAACTTTCAGCTTTTCATGGTTGAGTATGATGTTAGTCTGGGTGTGTCATAAATGGCCATTATTGTATTGATGTATGTTCCCTCTATACCAACTTTGATGATTTACTTTACACACACACACACACACACACACACACACGCACGCAAAACCCTTTTCAAAAGAAACCTTATTACAGAAAATGATATAGTACATGGATAATTTCATAAATATTCAGGTTTAAAATTGTCTAGGAATCAGGACACTGGAATTTATGAAGATGGTTAGTTTCCTGGAGTTGTACCTGAAGAGACTTTATGTCATATAGTTTCAAAAGTTCAACCCATTCTAATTTCATCAATATGTAAACTGTAAAGAGAAGATTAATGAATTATTCAAAGTATTGGAATTATTATAACTACATATTTTTATACATTTTTCAGTTAATGGGCATTTGGGTTGTTTCCAGTTTGTAGCCATTTTGAATAAATCTGATATAAATATTGATATACAAGTCTTCATTTAGACATATGATTTTGTTTCTTTTGGGTAAATATCTAGTAATTGATCATTGGGTCATATATTAAGTGGGTGCTTACAATAATGCCACCTATTTTCAAGAGAGGCTGTACCATTTTACATTCCCACCAGCAATGTATGGGAGTCCAGTTTCTCTTTACTTTACATTTGTGTGGTTTTCAGAGAAATCATCTGAAATTATTATGTGTGACTTCAAACTTCCTTTAGTTTCTCTTCTTTTAGTCATAGGTATTATATTAGTAGTATTTTCAAATTTCTAAACTTTAATCTTTCCTCAAAGACAGATGCCACTTTTTTTTCACCTTTCTCACATTCTCTCTCTTTCATCTTACTATTAAATAAGCATCACAAGAAAATTTTTAGAGATTTTCAAAGAAAGCACCTTGTAAATAAGAGGACACTTTGTAACCTTCAGGGCTTTCTGGGGACAAAACTTTTACGTAAATGAGATAGGTAATCTTTCATCTGTTTCCTCTTCTCCTTTTTAATAATATTAACTCTGAAAGAACGTCCTCGACTGTAGGTGATTTCACTTGTCTCTTAAAAGCAAATTTTAATTGTTTTTTATAAAGAAGGTTTTTAAAATATATATATTATGTGTTAATTGCTTCTCAATATAAGGATTTTTTAAAATAGAGAAATGTAAGACAATTTTAAAGTATATAAATCCAGAAGAAATCAGGAAGGTTGGAAAGCTGCAACAGTTCTTTTTACTTTCTAATACTAGTTGTTTTCACATTTCTTTTTTTGATGTGGAGTAAAAACTGAGGAAAAGAAAAATGGACCCTTTGTATTTAGGTGAAGTAAAAATGAATAAATCCAAGGGAATAAATTCTCTAAATAAACTTAGAAAAAAGCACATTTAAAAAAGCATATTTTATTCTTATAAAGCTTTAAAAATTATTTAACATATTTGCAGTCAGATTGCAGCTGAATACACAGCATGTCAAACTTCAACTGAAAACATTTTTTCTTATTAATATATAAAATGATATTGAAACTTAGAATTCTTAAGTTTGATTAAAATGACTTACTTTTTCAATTGAAAAAATACATTATATAAAATAAGTATTTGGCATTTTCAGTAAAATTTGGGTAAAAGGTAATGACTGAGAGCCTACAAAGATAAAAATAAGCTATACCAGAGGTGGAAATATTGCATTGTTCTAGATGTAAAAGGTAAAAAGAATTAAGTGTTCCTTAAAAGGAATAAACATGGGAAATGGCTCTTTAAACTAGAATCAATGTTAGGTTGATATAATGAGTTGAATAGTGTCCCCCTAAAAGTAATGTCAACCAGAAAATCGGAACATGATCTCATTTGGAAATAGAATATTTGCAGATGTAAGTAAGTTGAGTTCCCACTGTATTTGGACAGGCTCTAAAGCCAATGACTAATGTCCTTTTAAAAGAAGATATGACACACAGAGAAGCACACAGATACAGAGGAGACAGAGACACAGAGAGGAAAGCAATGTGAAGAGGAGACAGAGATTGGAGTGTTGCTGCCACAAGACAAGGAACACCAAAGATTGCCAGCAACCACCAGAAGCTAGGGGAGGGACGGTTTCTCCCTCACACATTCCAGAAGAAACCAACATTGACAGTGCCTTGACTTCAGACTGATGGTCCCCTGAACTGTGATAGAATAAATCTCTGTTGTTTTAAGCTAAGTCTGTGATAATTTGTTATAGCAACCCTAGGAAATAATGTATTTGGGAAAAATTGATAGAGATGACCCATTCAACAATAGATTTAATGGCATCAAAATGGACACTCAAAAGATTAAAATACTTGATGTATTCAAGAAGATAATTTGACAAATACCCAAATATGCTCCACTTTTACTCTCCAGAGTTTATAAAATGAGGTATTCTCACAAGAGCACTGGGGATGAAAGCTCAGACCACTAGAAACAGATACACTATTGCTTCCACTTTTAACCAGGGATCTCCACCTTTCTCTATAAAGTATTTATCATCTTAATATTCTGTAAAGGGTAGCTACTATCATTCACATGTACAGCACAGCACTGTACTAAGGGGGTTTACCCACATCATTTTATTTAAGCCTCGGAGCATCCCTATGAGATAGATATTTTTTGTGTTTATTTTAAAAATAAGAGTGGGGAATTAAAACAAAAAAGGACTTTAGTAACTAACATATCGCTATTAACTAGAATAATTTTATGAAAATCCTGATATTACTCCAAGATCTGTAATGTAAGAATAATGGGATTGCTGTTAATATAGTACAGGAATAAAACAATAGAACTAAAATGTAAAAAGGTGGTAAAATAGATACTTGACCAATTATACCTTAAGAAGATAGAGATATAGGTCGACCTATATTTGATGAAGTCAAGAAATTAAAGTAAAATACTGCCTTAAAAAGAGAATTAGAAACAAGTCAAAGAGTGAAATTTAAAAAACGAAAAACAAAACTTATAAAAATTAGAATAGTATCACTTTCACTTCACGGCTAGTAAGAATTTCATAAGATACCAAAGCATGTACATAAAAAAAAGAATTCACAATAGTAAAATTTTCAGAATTTTGCATTTTTAAAAAAAGTTAGTGCAGAAAATTTTACAAACCCGGATTAAGATATTTTAACAAAAAATTAATACTCAGAACACGTAAATAAATTTAAGAAATCTATAAGGAAATAAGTAAGCCTTCATTAAAATAGGCAGTTCTCACAAGTGAAAACATTTAAGGTCATAAATGTTTTAAAAGAAGCTAAGCATAGCAACAGTCAGATAAGAATTAGGACCTTTAGACATGATTTCACACCCAATGTAAAGGCAAAAATTTAAATAGTCTGACAATACTAAGTCTTAGAGGAATATAAAGATACAGTAATATGAACAATACATTTTGTTGATACTTCATCTTTGAAGGGGCATTTATCTAGTAAATTTGATGTTTCACATTCATATAAGCTAGTAATTCCTACAGAGAAGCCCTAAAGATGATCTCATGCCTCCACAGACTCATGAAAAATATTTACTATAATAAAACATAAAAAGCAAAAAAATAATCATTGAAAGAGCGTTGGAAAAAATATACGGTGTTATATTCATTCAATAGAGCAACTACAGAGACTAAGATAAAATTACATGTAGCATTATGAATAAATCTTGAAAATACTCTGGGGAAAAGTAATAAGTGTATACATATGTAAAGATTGGTACCATGTTTATAATATATAAAGCATAAAATATTATTGTTAAAGTATAATTTTCAAGAAAATTAAATGCAAATATAAAATGAACACATGCCAAATATTTTATTTAACTCATTAATTAATGAGAGAATGAGAAATATGTCGAGTCCTTGTTCAAAAGAGGACCCAATGTGTACACATTTACAGCCAGAAAAAGAATGCTGACATAAATTTACAAATAGAAGAAAAACAGGCAAAACTGACCTATATCCAAAGACAAATAATAAAATTAATTTCACTGAACACAATTTATATTGCTACCAAAACAAATTATTTACATTACCATCTTTTTTTTTGGAAAATTATGTTTTAACTCTATAATGTATCAAAATAGTCTATTCAAGAAAATGAAAGGAAGAGATAGATAGCCCAGATTCACTTTACAAAATGTGGCTCTTCAAAGCTACTTACATTTGTATATGCAGAATAATCAATAAGGATTTTTAGAATAATGCCATTTTGTCATTTAGGTATAATTTATTTTTTCAACTTTTTAGAAAGGAGATTGGCTAGTTACTAGAGGGTTCAAATGTGAAGTTTGATAAATAAGAGAAAATTTAATATTCAGTAGTATCAACACACATTCATATTCCTTACAGAATCATGTTTTAAAAGGTAATATTTATATTCTACTAATATAAAGTTAGTGTTATAAAGAAGAAAATTTTTGAAATAATATTTTAAATGTCATAAAACTAATTTAGTCTTCAGCTAACAAAGTCTTCAAATTGTCTTATTAGCTATTTAATGTGATTAAGTTCCATGGCTTTTTATATTCAGTACCCATTTCATATATACTTAACAGTGTAGTTAAGCCATCTATTTTGAGCATTAAATAACTTGGTTTAGTTGATAACTAAGCTGTTTCTATGAACACTGCCTCAGCAGTTTATTGTTTGATTTTTATAATATTTTTTATTTTATACATTATTTTTAAATTTTTTTGTTAAGGTAAAATTCACAAAATATAAAATTATCCACTTAAAGTGTATAATTTAACAGCATCTAAGGCATTCACAATATTGTGCAACCAATACCATTTTCTAATTCCAGAAAATTTTTATTGTCTTAAAAGTAAAGTCAAGGGACTTCCCTGGTGGCACATTGATTAAGAATGCGCCTGCCAATGCAGGGGACACGGGTTCTAGCCCTGGTCTGGAAAGACCCCACATGCCGCAGAGCAACTAAGCCCATGCACCACAACTACTGAGCCTGCACTCTAGAGCCTGTGAGCCACAACTACTGAGCCCATATGCCACAACTGCTGAAACCCACATGCCTAGAGCCCATGTTCCACACCAAGAGAAGCAACCGCAATGAGAACCACACACACCGCAACCAAGAATAGCCCCCACCCCCTGCGACTAGAGAAAGCTCACTTGCAGCAACGAAGACCCAACGCAGCCAAAAATAAATAAATTTTTAAAAATATTATATAAAAAAGGTAAAGTCTATACTCATTTGTCAGTAGGTACTTACCACTCCTCAGCCCCATGGCTACCAACCAATCTGTTTTCCATCTCTATGGATTTATTTATTTTGGCTATTTCATATGAGTGGAATCATAGAAGATATGACTTTTGTGTCTGGCTTCTTTTACTTAATAAAATGTTTTTAGCAAGTCATCCATATTATAGCATGTATCAATACATAATTCTTTTAATGGTTGAATAGTATTCCATTGTAAGGATAAATCATCTTTTGTCTTCCCATTCATCTGTTGATGAACATTTAGGTTATTTCCACCTTTTGGCCATTGTAAAAAGTGTTGCTGTAAACAATTGAGTACAAATTATATTTTGAATAACTATTTTTAATTCTTTGGCATGGATATACAGAAGTGGAATTCCTGGACCATAAGTTAACCTTATGTTTAGAGTGAAAGTTTTGTGAGGAATTACCAAACTATTTTCCATAGCAGCTAGACCGTTTCACATCCCCATCAATAACATAAGAGGTTTCCAATCTCTATATATCCTCATCAGCAGTTATTATTTCAAGTTTTAAAATTATAGTCATTTAGTAGGTGAGAAATGGAACCTCATTGTTGTTTTGCATTTACTTAATAACTAACGGCGTTGAGCATCTTTTCATGTGCTTGTTGGCCATTTGTGTATTTTCTACACAGAAATGTCTATGCAAATTCTTTGCCCATTTTTAAATTGGATTGTCTTTTTTTCCTTTAGTAAGAGTTTTTAAAATATATTCCGGATACTAAACCTCAGAAGATTAATGATTTGTAAGTAATTTCTCTCATTCTGTAAGTTGTCTTTTCACTTTCTTGATAGGGTCCTTTAATGAACAAGATATTTAATTTTGATGAACTTCAATTAATTTATTTTTTATCTTCTGTGCTTTTGCTTTTGGTGTCATATCTAAGATTCAACTGCCAAATCTAAGATGATTAGGTATCCTTCTTATCATTACTGCTGAGAATTTTATAACTTTAGCTGTTACATGTAGGCTTTTGTATATAATATGACATAGGGGTCCACCTTCATTTTTTTTTTTAATGTGGATATCCAGTTATCCCAGTACCATTTGTTTAGAGAATATTCTTTAGTTGTTCAATGGTATTGCACAATTGTCAAAAATCAATTGACCAAAGATGTATGGTTTTATTTCTAGACTCTTCATTCTGTTCAGTTGATCTAAATGCCTGTTCTTACACTAGTAACACATTGTTTCGATTGCTATATTTTTGCAGTGAGCTTTGAAATCAGAAAATTTTAGTTCTCAATTTGTGCTTTTTTGAGATTGCTTTGTCTGTTTTTGATCCCTTATAATTCCATATAAATATTAGGATGAGCTTTTCTATTCCAGCAAAAAGAGCAGTTGGGATTTTGATAGCAGTTGCCTTGAATCTGATGTTTGAGTAGTGTTGCCATCTTAATACAATTAAGTCTTCAAATCCTTGAATATAGAATGACTTTCCTATTAGTTATCTCTTATTTAATTTCTTTCAGCAATGTTATATTGTTTTCATTGTACAATCCTTGCACCTACTTGGTTAAATTTACTTCTAAGTAGTTTATATTTTTGATGCTATTGTAAATGGAATTATTTTTTTAATTTCAATTTCAGATTATTCATTCTTAGTGTGTGTATATATATGTACAAAATTTTTTTTTTGTATATGTGGTGATCTCGTATCCTGACACTTTGCTGATTTTTTTAATGAGTTTGGATAGTTAAACCTTACAGCCTTTCACCATTGGTATGATATTAACTGTGAGCTTTTCACGAATGCACTTTATCCTGTTGAGGAAGTTGACTTCAATTCCTATTTTGCTGAGTGTTTTCTTTATGAAATGGTATTGCATTTTGTCAGATATTTCCTCTGAATTGAGATAATAGGTTTTTTTTCTTTAATCTATTAATATAGTATAACATATTGATTAATTTTTATTGAAACTTTCTTCAATTCCTAGGATAAATTTCACTTGGTCATGATGTATAATCTTCTTAAAATGCTTCTGGATTCAGTGTGCCATACTTGAGTATTTTTGTATCTATATTCATAAAGTATATTTTTCTGTAATTTTATTGTTTATCTGGTTTTGGTGTCAGGGAAGTGCTAGCCTCAGGGAATGAGTTAAAAAGTGCTCTTCTATTTTTTCGGAGAAGTTCAAGTATAAATCGTGTCAATTATTCTTCTTTAAATGGTTGGTAGAGTTCACCATTGAAACCATTCCTTCTGGGCTTTTCTTCATTGAGCTGTACTAATTGCTAATTCAAAATTTGTATTCTTATAGCTCTGTTCAGACTTTTTTATTTATTCTTGATCAGCACTTGTAATTTTTGTGTTTCTAGGAATTTTTTCCATTTCACCAAGGTTATCTAATTTGTTTTTGTACACTTTGTCAGAGTATTATAATTGTTTTTATTTCTATAATTGTCTGTAGTATATCCCATTTTCATTTCTGATTTAGTACATTGAGTCTTCTCTTTTTTTCTTTTTCAGTTTATCTAAAGATTTGTCAATTTTGTTGATCCTTTTAAAGAACCAACTTTTGTTTTCATTGATTCTCTCTTGTTTTTCTATTCTCTATTTTTTTGTCGCTGCTCCAATGTTTTGTGATCCCCAGCAATCCTAAATTTTTTCATTGTTGTAGCTCACTCTTTGTAAAGTTCTGTGGATTTTGGTAAAATGCATAATGTCTCATAAATGCAATTAAAATATCATTGAGAATAGTTTTACCACCCCCAAAAAATTCCCTTCTGCTTCATTTATTTAAATTTTTTCCCTCTTGATACCCTGCCTATCACGGACCATTTCATTGTCTCTATAATTTTCTCCTTCTAGAATGTCATAAGTAGAATCATAGAGTATGTCAGTTTTTTCAAACTAGCTTGCTTCACTTATCAATATGCATTTAAGTAGTTTGATAGCTCATTGTTTTTTACTGTTCAATAGTATTTCATTGTATGGATATATCATAGCTTTTTTTATGCACCCATCTATTGAAGGACATCTTTTTGCTTCCAGTTTTTGACAATTATACCTAAACCTACTATAAACATTGGTGTGTAGATGTTTTCAGACATAAGTTTTAAGTTAGTTGGATGAATAAATAGTAGTGTAGTTGCTGGATCTTTTGGTAAGATTGTGTTAAGCTTTGCAAGAAACTGCCAAATTTTTACTAAATTAGGCCTTATTCTGGGCCCTAAAATCTTAAAAAATGCATGTTCTCAGATCATAGTAGAGTTAAATTAGAAATCAGTAACAGAAAAATGTCTGAAAAATATTCCAAATATTTGGAATCTACATAAGGCACATCAAAATAACTGATGGTCAAAGGAGAAATCAAAAAGAAAATTGGAAAATATTTTAAACTGAGTGAAAATGAAAATAATACAACATATAAAAATTTATAGGAAACAGCTAAGTCAGTACTTAGAATAAAATTTAGGGTACAAAAAGTCTATTTTGAATAGTAAAATATCTCAAATTAATGAACCCATTCCCCATGAAGTAACTAAAAAACAGGAGCAAATGGGATATAAAGTAAGCAAGAAAAAATGAAAAGATGAAGATAAGACTAGAAATTAATAAAATAGAAAACAGAAAAACAATAGAAAAATAAAGCTATTTATCTTTGAAGAAATAAAAACATGTTGATGAGCCTCTAGTCAAACTACTCAGGAGGAAAAGAGAGAAGCAGAGACAGAGAGAGGAAACAAAAATTAACAGTGGTTAAAACATCTAGGGGACTGCCTGGTGGTCCAGTGGTAAAGAATCTGCCTTCCAATGCAGGGGATGTGGGTTTGATCATTGGTCGGGGAACTAAGATCCCACATGTCGTGGGGCAACTAAACCCACGTGCCACAACCGCTGAGCTCACACACCTCAACAAGGGAGCCTGCGTGCCACAAACTACAGAGCCCATGTGCTCTGGAGCCTGCGCGCCACAACTACAGAGAGAAAACCTGCACGACATAACTAGAGAGAACCTCACGTGCCACAACGAAAGATCCAGCATGCCTCAATGAAGACCCCACGTGCTGCAACCAAGACCCAACACAGCCAAGAAAATAAATAAAAATAAAATAAATAAACAAATGAATATTTTTAAAAAGAGTTAAGGTTTAAAAATAATCTAGTAATGTGATCAACTGGTAATTTTTTTATTCTAATCTCTTACATTTTGTTGAAGGTTAAGTAAAGTAGAAGTTATTTTGTTGTACATTTCTTCTCAAATACTCAAAGTAATAACAACGTAATAAATTGTTTAATTTTTGTAAAAATACCAATAATTTATTAATTCATTCAACCTATCCAGAGAGTGCTCTAGGCCCCAGATATACATAAATAAAATAGCTAAATAGGTAGATAGATAAATATACCGTTGACTCTTGAACGACAAGGGGTTTGAACTGTGTTGGTCCACTTATACTTGGAATTTTTTCAGTAAATGTACAGTAAGTCCTCTATATTTGCAGGTTTCACATCTGAGGATATGGAGGGCTGACTGTACTATGCCATTTCCACTGTCAATGAAAAAAAGTGTTTACACGATTTTATGACAAATCTACTCATTTTTAATACCCATCCTGATTGGCAAAACAGAAATTCCTTGACGTTTATATAGTAATTCTCAATGAAAATATTAGGGGATAGTTCTGTTTTGTAAGGAGATAAGAGATTTTATTTAATTATCTATTTCTTCTATACAAATACATCTGATTTTATTTTATTTCTATCTTCTGGGGAAAGCTGTGGTGAAGAATATATGTTTAGAAAATAACACATTTGATTGAGGTCATTACTTTATTTCCGTAGCATTATCAAAGTTGTCCATTATAATTCTTTTGATTTTCCTTTTATGTTAGCCATTAACTTATTATTACATATTTGGAGTATTTATGCATTTTTATTGAATTACTTAAAATTTTTAATCTATTCTTACAAAATATAATTTGGATTTTTTCTACCTTATATATTCCAATTTCTAATTTATTAATTTATTATTTTTAATTTTACATTCATTATGCTTTTTTTCCCCTTGGGTTTATATAATTGTATTTTTAAAAATTCTTTAATTGGTTACATAAATCATTTACTTTGACTTTTGTTTTTTTAGTCAGTAAGTGTTTATTAGTATAACTTTTACTTTTCCATTGGGTTTTAGTTAATCCATACAGTTCAATATGTAGAGAGATGGGGAACCAACCATATATTATTTTGTTTGCCCAGTTCAGGTCTTTGAATTTTATTTTGCATCACATGGGAGGAGTTTTTTAGCTTTTTAGTTTTTTTAGGGGAAAATAGTATTTATTGAATTACAACACATAAAGAAATATGCAAAAATCATAAATATAGCTTACCAAATGGTTCAAAAATGAACATACCAATGTAATTACCAAAGCCAAGAGATGGAGCATCATTACCAATCTTAAAACTTCCCTTCAGGGCTTCCCTGGTGGCGCAGTGGTTGAGAGTCCGCCTGCCGATGCAGGGGACACGGGTTCGTGCCCCGGTCCGGGAAGATCCAACATGCCGTGGAGCGGCTGGGCCTCTGAGCCATGGCCTCTGAGCCTGCGCGTCTGGAGCCTGTGCTCCGCAACGGGAGAGGCCACAACGGTGAGAGGCCCGCGTACCGCAAAAAAAAAAAAACCCCAAAAAAACAAAAAAAACTTCCCTTTACCATCTCTATACATGTCTCCCCTTCCTCATCCAAACATCAAACACTTAATTGTTAATTTTAAACACATGGAACCAAACCATGTACATCACTTGATGTTTTGGATCTTTTACATTCAATGTATGATTGATAGATTAATGCAAAATAATGTATGTATGTACTGTTAAGGGGGAATTTTGTCATTTCTAATCTTTTAACTCCATCAGCTGTGGGAAACATTGGCACAGACTGCAGAGGTCTTCAGTAGCTAAGACTCTGGAGGTCCTGTGGGTGGCAGTAGTGGCTAGGACAATTGGGATACTTGAAGGTAAAACTAAAATACCTCGGAATCCTTGGAGATGAACCTACATAAATGGTTCCATGATTATACACAATCAAATGTGAGCTTCTTTGCTGGGGTACTTTTTGAAGAATTTCATGTTGTTTGTTCTGACTCCATTATGGTCCTTTATAGCTGTCACGCTTCATGGTTCTTGAAAAGAATCTACCAGCTTCCTCTTAATTGTTTCCCATTCATAATCTTCACTGTATTTGAAAGCACCCTTAAGCTTGAACTTGGCCACATTTTGTTTCAACTAAAGTGAGTTCCTTCAGGGAGAGCTTTGGAGTTGCCTGTCCTTATGAACTTTCTGCCTTCTGTGTTTGAAAATCACTGAGCCACACTGTTCCTCATCTCAAAATGGGAATATGGCTTATTTTCTTTTCTCTTAAAATGACCTCCTTCTTTAAGAGTAGGAGCTAGGCTGGAATGGTAACATCTAGTTTTCGCAATCTGACCTTCCTGGTATGGAATCTCTACCACTTGAGCAAGCTGGATAAGAGTAATCAGGGTTCCAATATCCTTGGGTGTGCCTGGAGTAGAGACTCTATCCTATGAGTGGGAGATGGGTGGAAGAAGGGAGACCCTGATCTCATAGCCATAGCTTCCAGGTTATACTCTGTGACCCCGAACGGGGAAATGAGAAATGCTTGTGGCCTGCCTCTCCTGGTGAGATACTATATTCCTTGACTAGAAGCTGAAGTAAGATGGAGCCCAATTGTCTGGATGTATTTGTTCAAGTTGCATTTCCGTCACATAGGCGTCACATAGGGGAGCAGGTGGAACAAGGAGGATTGTCGTAGCTCAAGTGCTAAAGACTCTCACTGTCTTTTTCATATGTATAAGATTTGGTAAACTTTCTTAAATGCATGTTTCTTAACTTACAGTATACCTTTAGGAAAATTTTCAGACTTTAAATGGTTATTTTAAAAATAATTTTCAGGTGTAGTTGTTTTGCTGGGGAATAGGTGCACTTCTGTACTTACACTCTTTAGGTTGCTATTCTGGAAGTGGAATGAATACCTTATATTCATTAATCCTTGGCACCTGGTAGAGTATATCCTTCCACCTGTTCTTACTCTTCAAGTGTAATTTCCTATTTAGTTCTTGGCCAAATAAGTATTAGAATCAGTTACACAATGACAACTGAAGAAGATGTTGTGTCAATAAGAAAAAATCAGGAGAAATAAAGAGCAGAAATCAGTAAAATAGATAAAATACAAAAATAGAGAAAAACATGAAAAGTTTTTCATGGAAAAGAACTCAAAATGAAAAGAAAAGTTTTCCTAATACAAGGCTATTTGCAAGATGTTATTGTAGTTAACTGCTACCTAGATGCCAAGAAGCTGTTAACTTCTTAGAGTTGTTTAAAAAAAAGAAAGCACAGACCGTGTCCAGCTCTTCATTTCATATTTAGTATACTATTGACTTTTTAAATTCTAAAAGACAATGCAGAAAGGATATATGTAGACCTATTTCACTTATAAATTACAATGAAAATCAAATTCTAGATACAGCATTATACAATTGAAACCACAATTTATTTTTTTAAATGGACAAAATGAACTCTGCTATATATATATAAAGGATGTAAAGATGACTTATCAAAATATCTGTAAATATAAAGCAATATATTAATAGAGAAAACTATTTGATTTTTTCAAGAGATAAAGAAAAGGTGATGAATCTAAAACACTGTATGCATAAAATTACTTGTCAGACTAGCATAGAAATGAATTCCTTTAATTACTTAAAATAATATGCCAAAAACTTTGATAAAATATAAAGAAAAACTATATATGTATGATAAGCTGTTTCTGTTACTTATTCCGTAGTAGAAATAAACAAGAGCCGTTTATTAATTTTTATGAGTCCATAGATCACTTGAGCAAGTAGTGTTTGGCTGATCTCAGTTGGGCTGATTATATTTCAGTGGTTAGCTATATATGTCTGGCTGGAGACTGGGTGTTCTAGGAAGACCTCTGATACATACCTGGCACTTGGCTGGCTGGCTGCAGGGTTAAGTGGTATGATCAGACAATGTATTTCTCAGGATCCAGCGCATTAGCCAAAACCTTTCACCATGGCAGCAGCAGGTTTCCAAGAGAGTGAGAAGAAGCATGCCAGGCTTTTTGAGGCTTACATTTGGAAGTGGTACAACAGTATTTCTACTACATGCTATTGGCAAAAGCAAGTCATAAGGCTAGTGCAGAAATTTGGAATGAGGAAATAAACTCAATCTCATCATAAGAGAAGCTGCAAAGTAACATTGTTAAAGATATAGACGCAAAGTGGGCTCAGAAGTCAGAGACATTTTTGTAATCAATCTACTGAAGAAACAAGAAATAAAACTGTCATTGTCGGTAGTTGATACAAGCATCTACAAAAGTAAAAAGCTATTAATACAGATCATTCTTTTGTGAAGGAAACAGATATAAATGATGATAATATGTACAATCAACAAATGTACCTGAGGCCCATAGTAAATACATACATATATACATACATACAAGTATATGTAAGTCTTTTCAATTAAACTTTTTATTTTGGAATGAGAAAAGTTAAAATGTTATACAGAGATTTTTTGAATACCCGTCATCAAGTTTCCCACATGATTAACACCATACATTACCATGGTATATTTATCAAGTTAAGAAATTGATGTTGTTATGTCACTATTAACTAAGCTCCAGATTTTATTTGGATTTCACCTATTTTTCCATTAATGTCTTCTTTCTTTTCCAGGATCGCATCCAAGATACCACATTGTATTTAGTTGTCAGGTCCCCCCAGGCTCCCCCGATGTGTGACGTTTTCCCCTTTCCTATTTTCCATGATCTTTATAATGTTGAGGAATGTGGACCAGGTATAGAAGTCATAATCTAGAATTTTCTTTCTCTTTTCATATTATTAGACTGAAGTTACAAGTTTTCTTGGAAAGAATAAAACAGGTTATGTGCTCTGTTCACATTTGTCTGGGAGGGGTACCTGACATACGCATGATATATTGATGATGTTAACCAACATTACTCACTTGTTCAAGTGTTTGCCAAGTTTATCCACTGTAGTTATTATTTTTAAGTCATAAATTGACATTTTAAAAATATTTATTTATTTGGCTGCGCGGGGTCTTATGTTGCGGCACATGGGATCTTCACTGCAGCATGCAGGGTCTTTCGTTGCGGTACACAGGCTCTTCGTTGCAACGCATGGGCTACAGAGCTCGCAGGCTCAGTAGTTGTGGCACGCAGGCTTAGTTGCCCTGTGGCATGTGGGATCTTAGTTCCCCGACCAGGGATCAAACCCGTGTCTCCTGCATTGGAAGATGTATTCTTAACCACTGGACCATCAGGGAGGTCCCATAAGTTATAATATTTTAGAAATGAAGAATGTATAACTTCCTATGATTGCCTAAAAATATTAATATATTAGTATAGCCAAAATGTAAAATAAATTTATACTCAAATATATTTAAATACACAAAATAACAGATGTACAAAAGCATATAAATTATTTAAATAAATCTAATCTACTTTAATTCATCTACTGGAAAACGATGATGTTCTAATTATCTTTAAAACATATTACTGAATTTTATATTGTATTCATTTGAAATACCAGGGCGGTACTTTTAACTTATTGCCACAGGTGTGAAAGCAAATTCAAATATATTTATTTCTATGTCTATGTCTATATCTATAACTATATCTATATCTATGAACAGATGGTGGAAACAATTTAATAAAGAAATAAGCATGCAAATCCTTTGGATTTGCTTATATGCGTTTAAAGATAAAAGCTGCTTTATAAAAAAGCGTTTAACCTGAGAGGTAATATCATAGGCCAAATTAAACCAAATTGAAGACTTTAAAAGAGGATAAGGAGCAGAGCTAGTTTCTGTAGTTTTTCTGATGAAAGGAGGATTTCAGTATTAGCTATAGGAAAAAGTTGCAACAAAGGAGTTAAATTTTATCTGATATAAAGTTACTTAATCTTTAATATTGGATGGGATATAATGTATTGAAATACAGATATGGAAGATCAGGTAGAGAGGGTAGTTTTGAAGTTATATCTGGAAAAGGACAATCAACAGTGTAAGTTTCCCTAGAACTTGGGAAGTAATGGAATTCAGAACTGAGGAGAAGTTATTTAGATATTAAACAGAACAGTCCTCCACTTTAAAATAAATAAAGAAAGAATGAATGAAGAGTTAGAAAATCTGTAATTTAAATTATAGAGTACTTTGATACCATGTTATTTAATGCAAAAAAAAGTTTACAGTGGTTTGCAACTTACTGACATAAAGTACTGACATTTTAAAAATAAATTAAATAAAAAATGTGCCTCTTCCTCTATATTAATGTTTTTGACATTTTATTACATTTTACAATTCATATAAGCCACTACTTCTTGTATCACACATTTTCTATTGGTTTTCTTATTCTGGAATTCATTCTTGATTAATTTCTTTGTAAAAAATGTGCAGAAGTGTTATCTGTCGGCAAGCACAGGTATAAGGAAATACATATTGTTTCCATACTTGACAAATATTTTTTGCTCAAAATTTGAAGGCATTTTTCAATTGTCTTATAGCATCCAATATTATAAATGATAATTCTACTGAAAATGGGATTATCATTATTATATATATGTGGCACATTCACTGTATCTATCCAAACACCACAAAAACTTCAAGGTTTAGAAATTTTGCCAAATAAAAAATTATTGCATTTGCATACTTATTATAAATATACTTATATTTTTTTAATTAATATATATTTATTTTCATTGTAATTTGTTTCTATTTATTTTGAATTGAGTAGACAATTTCATGCATATGTATTTTTTAAAACATGTACATGTTCTCATAAGCAAATTGCTAGAAACTTTTGGTATTATTATTCAACTGATTCACTGACAGTCTTAACACCAAATAAATAAAACAGCTAAAAGAATATCTACAGAGAATGATACTCAGAGTCCACATTTAACAAATCTTATTACTCAGAGTGGTAAAAAATGTAAACATAATGAGCCTAGTAAATTAATGACAAAAAAAAGTAAAAGAAACTAATGGATTCAAAGAATATTATAGATCACAACATGTTATTTCCAGACTATTAAACATGCCCGTGATGAACAATTGCAGGTGGTTAAAATCTCCATTACTTCATAAAGCATTAATTAAACACTGAATGTCAGGAGAAAATCACTAACAGTGTCTCTCAAAGTAAGGTGCATGACCACCTGTACCTGAATCCCTCCTAGGAGACTGCTAAAATTGTAAATTCATGTCCATTATCTGAGATTTAATGAATTGAAATATTAAACAGAGGTGTCTGGAAATCTGACTATATAATTAACATCCCAGATAATTCCATGCACATTACTAGATAAGTCACAGTGCATTCAGGAAGAGAGACTGGCAAAAAAAAAAAATCTAACTATATAATTAATATCCCAGATAATTCCATGCACATTACTAGATAAGTCACAGTGCATTCAGGAAGAGAGACTGGCAAAAAAAAAAAAAAAAAAGTCTTCATATTCATTTTGATGGTTCATTTTATGTGTCAGACTTGGCTGGGCCCCAATGCCCAGAAAAGTGGTCAAATTTTATTATGCTGGATGTTTCTTTAAGGGTATTTTTGGGCGAGATTAACATTGAGATTGTAGATTTTGATTAAAGCAGATTGCCCTCCATAATGTAAGTGGGCCTCATCTAATCAACTGAAGGCCTGAATGGAACAAAAGACTGAACAGGAGAGAAACCTGCCAGCAGATGGTCTTGAGCCTTGAACTCCAATGTCAGTTCTTCCCTGGTTTTCCATCCGGCTGATTTTGGACTTGCCAACTTCCATAATCACATGACCTAATTCCTTAAAGTAAATAACTAAATATATATTATAAATAAATTATAAATTATATATGTATGTGTATCCTATTGGTTCTTTTCCTCTGGAGAACCTTGACTAATACATCCATGATGTACCGAATGATTGCCTTCAGAATTTATATTTACCTCACATTAACTTATATTCTGTAGATTAGGACCCAAAGGATTTTGAGTTTAGACACATCCCCAGCCCCAGGCAGAATTAGAAGGCAGAGTTGCCCCTAACATTTCTTGTCCAAATTCCTGAACCTTGTTCCTTCTAGCCTTGTTTTATCCTTTCTATAAAAGCCCTTTTATGCCTAATATTTAAGATGCTTGCAGATCTTTTGGTAGGTGCATTCTTCTTATTAAAATTGTCTCCTCAAATAAAATCTTTTATTCCAGATTTGGTTTGATTTATTGATACATATTACAAATGTTTTTAAATGACTTTTTAAGATAGCAATCAGAATCTAACAAAACTTATACAAGGTTTATATGAGGACAATTACAAACCTCCGATGAACAAAATCAACAAAAAATATAAATAGAAAGATATTCCATTTTTATGAATAGGAAGATCCCATATTGTCAAGATGTCAGTTCTTCCCAGCTTGATCTATAGACTCAGTGCCGTCACAATCAAAATCTCTGCAGTTCGTTTTGCAGATATTGACAAACATTCTAAATTTTATATGGAAAGACAAAAGACCCAGAATAATCAACACAGTATTGAAGGAGAAGGACAAAGTTGAAGGACTAACACTACCTGAGTTCAAGACTTACTATAAAGCTACAGTACTTAAGACACTAGTATTGGTGAAAGAATAGACATATAGATCAATAGAACAGAAAGAAGAGTCCAGAAACAGACCTGTGTAAATATAGTCTGCTGATCTTCGACAGAGGAGCAAAGGCAAGGCAATACAGTGGAAAAAGAGAATCATTTCCACAAATGATGCTGGAACAACTGGATATTCACATGCAAAATAAATAAATTAATTAATTAAATAAAATAAATGCAGATCTTACATCCTTTACAGAAGGTACTCAAAATATATTACAGATCTATATGTTAAATGCAAAAGTGTAACACTCCTAGAAGATAATATAGGAGAAACCCTAAACAATCTTGGGCATGGGGTTGACTTTTTAGAACAACACCAAGGACATAATCCATGAAAGAAATAATTAATAAGCTGTAATTCATTATTATTAAAAACATCTGCTCTGTATTATACAATGTCAAGAGAATGAAGGGAAGAGCCACAGACTGGGAGAAATATTTTCGAAGACACATTTGATAAAGGATTGTTATCCACAATATAAAAAGAACTCTTAAAACTCAACAATAAGAAAACAACCCATTCAACAAAATGAGATGAAAACTTTAACAGACACTTCACCAAAGAATATATAAGATGGCAAAAAAGTTCATGAAAATATGTTCCACATCATATGTCATTAGGGAAAAGGGAATTAAAATAACCGTGAAATACCACTAAATTCCTATTAGAATAGCCAACGTCCAGGACACTAACAACACTAAGTGCTGGTGAGGACGTGGAGCAGCAGGAACTCTGATTCGCTGCAGGTGGGAATGCAAAGTGACACAGCCACTCTGGAAGATAGTTTTGCAGTTTCCTACAAAACTAAACGTTCTTAATGTATAATCCAGCAATCGTGGTCATTTGTATTTACCCAAAGTCGCTGAAAATTTATGTCCACACAAAAACCTGCACATGGATGTCTATAACAGCTTTATAACTGCCAAACTTGGAAGTAATCAAGGTGCCCTTCACTAGGTGAATAGATAAATAAGGTGTGATACATCTACACAATAGAATATTATCCTGGTCTGAAAAGAAAAGAGCTATGAAGCCATCAACAGACATGGAGAACCTTAAATGCATATTGCTAAACAAGCAAAAGAGGCCAATCTGAAAAGGCTACATTCTATTAGATTCCAACTATATGACAATCTTGAAAAGGCAAAACCAGGGAGTAAAAAAAATCAGTGGTTGCCAGGATGAGGGTGGGGGAATGAATAGGTAGAACAGACTTTTAGAGCAGTGAAAATACTCCGTATGATATTATAATGGTGAATACATGTCATTATATTGTACATTTGTCCAGACCCATAGAATGTACAATAGGCAGTCTGAATTTTAATGTAAACTATGGATTTGGATGATTATGACATGTCGATGTAAATTCATTGATTATAACTAATGTACCACTGTGGTGGGGGATGCTGATTATGGGAGAGGCTATGCATGTCTGGGATCAGGAGGTATATAGGAAATTTTAGTATCTTCCCCTTAAGTTTGCTGTGAACCTGAAACTACTCTTAAAAAACAAAATCTTAAAAAAATAGCTATCAGAATGTAAAATACCACCTAATGTGATATCAGGCGAACTGCAGAAGGTGTTTTGAGTAGCAGAAAGAAAAGAATGCTAAAATTATTGTCTTGGGAGTAAATAGTTCCACATGTTGATAAGTGATATATTCCATATTTCTATGTCAAAGTTTAGCTATAAGCATTAAAAGAGAGAGACTATGCATGGTTTTCAATGAGCAATAGGAATAAAAATATACAACTTTAGCCAATCAAATAATAAGTTTGTTAAGAAATCTCTAATTGCCCTTACAGTTTGTCAAAATGAAGTAAAAAACTTTAACAGATTTACAAGAAAAACAAAATATCAAAACACTCCTGACATATGCATGAAAGATCAAATAAGTAATAAATTGGGATTTATCACATTTATGAATAATTTCAGGTTAACATTAACAGCAAAAACAAATACGTACTAGAAATTTCCCAATTCATTTTATAAACCAACATCAACCAGGGAATGTTAATACAAAAAAAAAACAAGAAATGAACTCTTCTCACTTATCAAAATTTTAGGCTGAATCATGTGAAATTGCCAATTTTATAGATCAAATAATTGAGTGCCAGTAATTTCAAATGTTTCATTTTATATAGGTACAGATTTTAGCTAAAGATAATGAGATACATACTAGCAGCATACTTTTAATTACGTCTATTGAAAGAACTCAGTATGTGCCCACTTTAGAAAATATATCAGTATACTTTACTATAAAAGATGACAAAATCATAGAACAATCTTTATAGATGCTGATAACAATAGCAAGCAGTTATATGGTATGCCAAAAAATAATGACTTAGAGACTTTATTTTAAAAGACTTATTTGCAATACATTAGGGAGAACAGTATGACCTCAGGATTGCAAGTATCTCAGAATCAAACAGAGAAAAGGTTATCTCTTGCAGGTAGAGGCAAGCAGAATTAGCAGGAACTTTGTGGGGAGTAAGGTAAGCAGGTTGGGTGAGTAGGTGGCAAAATCAAGTGCTTCAGCAGGAAGTGCTTTTCTGGTGGTCAGCAGATTCTTCAAATGAGCTGCTGCGGGGGTGGGGGCATGCTATGCACCCTAGTTAGTGCTTGCTTAAACTTAGGGTAAGCCAAAGTTTAGGACCTATGAGGAGGAGAGAAGCCTGACTAAAGTTTTTCAAGCCAATCCAATAGGTAAGTAATGGCCAATCATAAGTCCTTGGTCCAGTACTACCTATGTACCAGGCACTGTCCTATATTCTTAATAAATATGAGTTTATTTAATCAATAAAGTTCAAATTCTGCAGGGAAAAAGTTATGGTGAATCCTATTCACAAATTCACAAATCTTCTCCACAAAGTAATGTGTCAAAAACAGGTCATTGGGAAAAAAAAAGGGCTTCCCTGGTGGCACAGTGGTTGAGAGTCCGCCTGCCGATGCAGGGGACACGGGTTCGTGCCCCGGTCCGGGAAGATCCCACATGCCGTGGAGCAGCTAGGCCCGTGAGCCATGGCCGCTGAGCCTGCGCGCCCGGAGCCTGTGCTCCACAACGGGAGAGCCCACAACAATGAGAGGCCCGCGTACCGCAAAAAAAAAAAAAAAAAGATCATTGGGCCACACTTCAGAAAAGAAGTAGGGCAGGTAGTGATGCACAAGAGCTGGTAGGTGGAGAACTGGAAAGAATTGTTGAGCATCACGATCGATTACCTTGTGTATACTTTCTGTACAAATCTTAGATGATCTGTAAACTGTCCTAACAGGGGAATGGGGAGGTATATCTCAGGAGTAAATTACCCTAAAAATTAGAAATGTGAAAAGAAGGAGGCTAAACACAGTTCTATTATAAAAATGATCATGATCACACTACTTCCCACAACACATCAATTAATTGTTGTTATTCCAGTCCACATAGTAGACAGGGAACTTTTGTGGCAGTGGTCACACAATGTAGACTATATGGGTGTGCAAGGAATTGCTCTTTCGTATTTTACACACTTATTTTGATTTTGCACTAGTCCTCTTAGAGAGGTCACCTACATGTGACAATTCGTGAAATTTTAATAATGGAAACAGTGTTAACTAGATAAGTATATATTCTTTCATGCATATATAATCTCTGATATTAAGGGAACAACACATATATTGTTTAATTCAATTCTAGCAATATACAGTTAACCCTTGACCAACAGGGGTTTGAACTGTGCAGGTCCACTTATACTTGGATTTTTTCAATACATACCTGCAGTACTACAGAATCCTCAGTTGGTTGAATCCCGAGTGTGGAACTGTGGATTGGGAGAGCTAGCTCTGGAACTTGAGCCTACTATAATTTTGGTATCCATGGGGGCTCCTGGAACCAATCCTGCATTGATACCGAGGTACGACTGTGTATTTTTTATAACATGGGAACTATTTTCTCATAGACCAATATGGGTTACGTAAATGTAAACTTACAAAAGTGAATGTGCTGTGTTGGAAGAAAAAAAACACATGTATAGTATGCATATATTCTATATGAAGTACTAAATGCATACAGGCAAGTAAACTTTAAAATGTTTGTGCATAGAACTTAATGAAAGGAGAAAAACATTGTGTCATATCTTTCTTGCTATTTATGTTTGAATCAGTTGTGGCAGTTTTTAAATAGTGTAGAGATAATTGAAATACACTTTATATAGGAACTTACTGATATTAAAGTAATTTATATTATTTAAAAAAAAAAACTCTCCTTAACAAAAAAATTAGAGTGGTTATAGAGAAAATGTACAAAGGTGTTTTCTCAATTTTGAGTACTCCTGTTACACCATCTACTGGTAGCTTTTGAGAATGCTATCCATCGCCTCAAAAATCAATTCACTTTTTCTAAAGTATGTTACAATTTTTTATTGAGAAAAAATATTTCAAAATTCACTCTTTATTTACTGAATCATTACTACATAATAAATTTCTAAAATCATGTTGTCCTCTCTGTCTTTTAAATACTACTTGCTTTGGCAATCACAATATGCATTGGAAAAGTAATAGTGTCTCAATCTCTTTGAGTTTAGAAATCATGCAGGTAAAAGTAATGCTGATTAGTAATTACAGTTAATTGGTTCGAAATCAATTCTTTATGAAAAGTCCTCTATGAATATACCACACACACGTACACATACACACACACACATACAGTTTGTGTGATATTATTTACTATCATAGATATTATAGTTGTTTATTTAACTTTTCTCATTCTCTTTCTTTCTTTCTCTTTGCTTGTTTATATTTTTATTTCATCAAGATTAAGTAATTATGTGTAAAAAGGGAGACCACAATATGTTGGTGAGTGTATTTGTTTGCTCGAACTGCCATAACAAAATACCATATACTGGGTGACTTGAACAACAAAATCTCTTTTCTCGCAGTTCTGGAGCCTAGAAGTCCAGGATCAAGGTGCCAGAAGGGTTGGTTTCTAGTGAGACTTCTCTTCCTGGCTTGCAGACATATTCTCACTGTGTCCACACGTAGCCTTTCCTCTGTGCATGTGCACTTTTGGTGTTCTTCCTCTCTTTATAAGGAAAACAGTTCTTTGGGATTAGGACCACACTAATGGTCCTCATTTAACCTTAATTGCCTCCTTAACGGCACACAATTCGGTGCATAACAGTGGGGGTGTGAACTGATACTACGTCTGTACAAAGCAGTCCTGCAATATGTACCATTTGCCTGAAGGCTGTTATCCCTCTATCTAGTCATTTACTTAGAGGAGTCTAATCTAATAAGAAGTGTGGAACGCTGAATATGCTTTTGTTCACGAATGTGTTCATCACAGTATCCTTAGAACATGAAACTTAAGCAATGCCTCCTAAATGTTTTCAGACTGAGACACACATAGATAATTATAATTCTATACAATGCTCTAGGGTTAATAGACACGGCTGTTACCAGCAAAAGGTCCTGTATGTCCAGAGCCCACTCAGGGGCTGGAGCACCAAGAGGATCTGTACTTTGGCTCATATGTGACCCATTTGTGGTAACTGTTGACACTGGGTACACTGAGAAGTTCTGACAAAAAGAGACAGATTATGAGAATAGTTACTGGGGAGAACCTGATGTATTACATTAATGTATCCTTGGGAAAAAAACAAGATAGAGAGCAGACAGACTGATGAAAGATGAAAAATGTGCTACCATTTATGTCTTTAACTCAAAAATTTTTTTCTGATTATTTATTAAAATATTTTAAAGCCTTTGAAATCATTTCAGTAAAGTTTATTATAATAGAAAAAAACACATGTAAAACTAAATTTTAAAGTTTTATTTGTATAAGCAACATATACAGAATTGTGGCTGTAATGAAACATGCCATAATATTGAGCATTTGCCCCGGGAGTAGGAATATAAAGATAATTTTGTTCTTATTACTTATTCATTGTTTTCTGTCTCCACCAAAATAAATGGGGTTTATTTAATAATAAATAAATTATAATGTTTAATTTTGCATATTACCTTTGCTATAGACTGAATTGTGTCTCCATAATTTATATGTCAAAGCCCTGACATCACATGCGTGTTGGATATAATGCCTTTAAGGAGATGATCAAGGTTGAATGAGCTCATAAGGGTGGAGTCCTGATTTGATAATAAGAATGCTCTTATAAGACGAGGAAGAGACACCAGTACTCTCTCTGCCATATGAGGACGCAGCAAGAACGCTGTTTGAAATCCAGGAAGAGTACTTCACCAGACCAGATATAGACACCCTGATCTTGGACTTGGTCTCCAGAACTGTGAGGTAATAAATTTCTGTTATTTAAGCCTCCTGGTCTGTGGTATTTTGTTATGTCCACCTGAGCTGACTAATACAACTTTATGAATTCATAAATATCTCATAGCTTTTTTATAATACACACACGTATAATTGTATGTAGTTTAAATAAAATATTAGTATTCTAGGAGGTATTTTATTCATAAGACTGTAGTTTTCAAGCTCCTAGGACTCTTGAGAAGCCTAAAAATATCGATAATTGCCTCGTACATTTTTGAAATCTTTCAATGGTAATTTATGGTAATTACCGCTGCTTTCTCAGAAGTTGACACAAAATGCCTTTGTGACACTCACATTGTCAAAGCTCTGCATTTGCCTGACATGGTTCTGAAATTACTTTGTCTCCTGAACTATGTGAGTTATATGTCTCAGGTCGGCATTTTCAGACCTAGATTGGTCCTAATCTATGGGCAGCTTATGACCCTGGGGTAAACCTAATTCTTACCCTGAGAAGAGTGGAGACAGCTTTTCAGGAGTCATTCCATCTGTAGCTTCCACTTTTACCTTTTACCCAGTCTTGGTCACTGAACTCTTCTCTTGGTTGTTTGGTTGTTTACTTGGTCATTGGGTTTTGATTCTGGTCCCTTATAATCTCATATTTGCATTTTGTCATGATTGACTACTCTTTTTTTTTTTTTTTTTTTTTTTTTTTTTGCGGTACGCAGGCCTCTCACTGCTGTGGCCTCTCCCGTTGCGGAGCACAGGCTCTGGACGCTCAGCCTCAGCGGCCATGGCCCACGGGCCAAGCCGCTCCACGGCATGTGGGATCTTCCCGGACCGGGGCACAAACCCGTGTCCCCTGCACCGGCAGGCGGACTCTCAACCACTGCGCCACCAGGGAAGCCCCTATTATATCTTCTTCTTGATCCCTTGATCATTATGTAGTGCCCTTCTTTGTTTCTTGTAATAGTCTTTATTTTAAAGTATTTTCTGTCTGGTATGGGTGTTGCTACTCCAGCTTTCTTTTGATTTCCATTTGCATGGAATATCTTTTTCCATCCCCTCACTTTCAGTCTGTATGTGTCCCTAGGTCTGAAGTGGGTCTCTTGTAGACAGCATATATATGGGTCTTGTTTTTGTATCCATTCGGCCAGTCTATGTCTTTTGGTTGGAGCATTTAATGCATATACATTTAAGGTAATTATTGATATGTATGTTCCTTTTACCATTTTTTTAATTGTTTTGGGTTTGTTATTGTAGATCTTTTCCTTCTCTTGTGTTTCTAGCTTAGAGAAGTTCCTTTAGCATTTGTTGTAAAGCTGGTTTGGTGGTGCTGAATTCTCTTAGCTTTTGCTAGTCTGTAAAGGTTTTAATTTCTCCATCGAATCTGCATGAGATGCTTGCTGGGTAGAATAATCTTGGTTGTAGGTCTTTCACTTTCATCACTTTAAATATGTCCTGCCCCTCCCTTCTGGCTTGCAGAGTTTCTGCTGAAAGATCAGTTCTTATGAAGATTCCCTTGTATGTTTTTTTCCCTTGCTGTTTTCAATATTTTTTCTTTGTTTTTAATTTTTGATAGTTTGATTAATATGTGTCTTGGTGTGTTTCTCCTTGGACTTATCCTGTGTGGGACTCTCTGCACTTCTTGCACCTGACTATTTCCTTTCCCATATTAGGGAAGTTTTCAACTATAATCTCTTCAAATATTTTCTCAGTACCTTTCTTTTTCTCTTCTTTTGGGACCCCTATAATTCAAATGTTGTTGCGTTTAATGTTGTTGCAGGCGTGTCTGAGACAATCCTCAATTCTTTTCATTCTTTTTCCTTTATTCTGCTCTGTGGTAGTTATTTCCACCATTTTATCTTCCAGTTCACTTATCTGTTTTTCTGCCTCAGTTATTCTGCTATTGATTCCTTCTAGAGAATTTTTAATTTCACTTATTGTGTTGCTCATCATTGTTTCTTTGCTCGTTAGTTCTTCTAGTTCCTCATTAAGCATTTCTTGTATTTTCTCCATTCTGTTTCCAAGATTTTGTATATCTATATTCTCATTACTCTGAATTCTTTTTTAGGTAGACTGCTTATTTCCTCTTCATTTGTTTGGTCTGGTGAGTTTTTACCTACCCTCTGTTAACAGTCCCTCCTTCTTCTGCTGCATATTTCTCTGTCTTCTCATTTTGCTTAACTTGCTGTGTTTGGGGCCTCCTTTTCGCAGGCTGCAGGTTCGTAGTTCCCGTTGTTTTTGGTGTCTGCCCCCAGTGAGTAAGGTTGTTCAGTGGCCTGTGTAGGCTTCCTGGTAGAGGGGCCTGGTGCCTGTGTTCTGGTGGATGAGGCTGGATCTTGTCTTTCTGGTGGGCAGGACTGCTTCCAGTGGTGTGTTTTGGGGTGTATGTGAACTTAGTATGATTTTAGGCAGCCTCTCTGTTAATCGGTGGGGCTGTATTCCTGTCTTGCTAGTTGTTTGGCATGGGGTGTCCTGCTCTGGAGCTTGCTGGTCATTGAGTAGAGCTAGGTCTTAGCGTTGATACGGAGATTTCTGGGAGAGTTCTCACAGGTTGATATTATATGGCGCCAGGAGATCTCTGGTGGACCAATGTCCTGCACTCAGCGCTCTCACCTCAGAGGCTCAGGCCTGACAGCCGGCCAGAGCACCAAGACCCTGTCAGCTACACGGCAAGCTGACACTCTCAGACAATCTCTGTCAACGCTAACCGTTGGCTTGCAGGCCGCCACAGGCCAATACATGTACTCTTGATGTGGTCAAAGTTGAATGTTAAGGATCAATGGCAGGTGAAATGATTTTAGTATAATGAGCCTTGTAAAAACTAAATACATTAGTTTTTACTTCTTTATTTCTCTACTGCTCATTGATATTAATCTAGTTTTTCTATGTCAACTTTTTTCTGTGTTTTCAAAGGGGAAAAATATATATGTAAGAAATTTGTTTAAAGCAAGAGGAATAACCAAAAAAACACTGGCTTTATCCATCGCCTATTTCTAAGCAGGAAGCTGGGTGTGAAAGTTATATTTTGAGCAGATTAGATTAACATTTCTATGTTGTATGACTTCAGTTTGCTTATGGACACTAAACGCGAGAGATTATTCCTAACAATTTGATTTACTAAAACAAGTCCCTTTATTTCAAGTCCAGTAGTGGTTATTTTTTGCTGGTAGAGGTTGGAAATCAAAAGTCAATGGTGAAAAGAATATTTTAAAAAAGAGTGGTTGTATGTATGTGTATAACTGTTTCACTTTGCTGTACACCTGAATCTAACACAACATTGTAAATCAACTATACTCCAATAAATTTTTTTTAAAAAATTAAATGGCATTTGGCTTAGAAGTTTACCTCATATATGTATTTTTTTTTTATTTAAACAAGATGGGCCTAAGATAAAGTAGCAACAAGAAAGAACTAAGCTCATTGTTATATAAGGAGAAATGTTTAGCTTCAGATTATCATTCAGTGAAGAGTGAAGAATGGAGACCCAGAGAATAAGAAGAATTAGAAGGAAAAAAAAAGGAAGGTGGGAGCACGAAGAGAAAATAGCGTACAGAATGGTGTGTTCTGTGACAAATGGGAAAGAGATGATTAGTAAAAACTTTCAAGGTTCATAAAATAATAAAGATGTCTTAACATAATTTTTGACTGTCTTTCAGTATGGTACTTTGTTGTAGAACGTCTCAATTCTGACTTTGTCATCCCGTGGACATTCCGTAAAATCTGCATCACGCGAGCTTAGTTGACAACTAATGGACTAAGAAAGATTCAATATTTGGGAGAATAGGGAAGAAAAAGTACAGTAGAATAGGAGGTGATGTCCAGAATGGAGATTACAAACTCAGAGGAAGTAATATGTCAGAACTAGATTTGCTTAGGGGTTAAAAATACACCTCTTCCCAAGAATCTCTGAAGATTAGGAAGGGGTTTCCAACATGAATGGGATAGGGCAAAAGCCATTTGTTCGAGGACTTGGCCATCTTCAAGCACACATTTAAGCTAAACTTGGGAGGTCTGCATACTAAATACATACATATTTCAACTGCAGTTCTCTAATTGTATTATTGTAATTTTTCACAACTATGTTGATATAACTAAATATATTGCAGTTTCACTTCTTCAAATGACTGCCAAAATGTTATTAGAGGGCTGTTGAAGAAATGTATGTAGGATGGGCAATTGCAGAATAGTGTATAACAGGAAAACACAAACACACAATATATGTCCTATTAATAGAAGATTGAGCTTAGTCAATGCCTCTAATGGAAAAATTTGAAACTCTATATAGATGAAATGCAATGATAATGAATAATTTAAAGAAAAAAGTAGAAGAATGTCTATCATTATACCATTTAAAAAATCATGGAATGTACATAAGAACTTTCACTTGTATGCATGTTCAGCTAGTTATAATATGAGTAGTGACTCCCTCTGAGGGAACGTTCTGGAAAATTCTGTAAATGAGGTAAAAGGGTAAATTATTCTTCACAGTTTACTCATTTTGATAATCTCACTTTTTTTCTTTTTATCACATGTCTGTACTACCTATTCAAATTAACAAAATATAGATAGGAGAAAATTTAAGTACTTAAAACACAAGATTAAAGACATCTCTTTGCAGGCCAGACAGCTTACAGATGTGAGTGTACACGGAAGAGAGGGAGACAAGGTGGGCGGGCTTCTCATTCAGACAAGGAGTTTTCCTCTGTATATATTGCTGGTTGAACCCTGAAGTGTTTCTGCTTCTGATGCCACTGTTTATTCAAGGAGACCATTTTGGTAAATCCCCATTTTTATTTACAACAGCATTAAAATAATCAAGAATGTTTCTAAAAATGGAGAGGAAAACAACAAAATAGCAACAACAACAATAATACCCAAATAGAAGAGACATGATCTGTACATTTATCTTGCCATACAGACGTGTAAAAGGTTTACTCAGTCATTTGAGGATGAAGTCAGATATACTTAAACAGTATAGAACCATAAACTTGCTCAGGAAACTCAGAATTTGGCTTGTGCAATGGATGGAACTGTGCCCCCCCAAAATTTTTTATTGAGACCTAATCCCCAATTGACTGTGTTGGAGATAGGGCTTTTAGGAGGTAATTAAAGTTAAATTAGGTCATAAGGGTGAGGCCCTCATCCAAGAGGATTGATGGCCTTAGAAATAGAGGAAAAGAGAGAGGTTTTTTTTTGTTCTCTCTCTCTCTCTCTCTCTCTCTCTCTGCCATGTGAGGACACAGGGAGAAGGCAGCCATCTGCAAGCTAGAAAAGGAGCTCTCACCAGGAACCAAATTGGCTGGTACCTTCATCTTGGACTACCCTGTCTCTAGAGCTTTAAGAAATAAATTTCTGTGGTTTAAGCCACTCATCCATGGCATTTTGTTATGGCAGCCCAGCAGACTAATAAAGATTGAAATAAAAATTTTATACTTTACCAACACAAGAATTAAAAAATCCAACTACAAAGGATTTTAAAAAATCCAGCTACCACAATGGTAAATGATTGGATATGATTAAATATAAAATTGGCATAATTTTAAAATATATCTTTACAATTCAGATGTTTAACATATAGCATGTACTTACTAAGAACATGTTATAAGGTAGAATAGACTGCCACCTTCAGGGCCTGCTCAGCCAATCTCATATTCCTACTTTCATCTGATAATGGGGTGCTGCTGTGAACGACCAACAGTGTCTGGGTGAGTCAGATAACACCCAGTTCACAACTGGCAGCTCACTTGCATGGTAACTTGGTGGCCCATGGTTAAGCATTCAGTGTCTGCTAAGGCTTAGCAGCAGACAAAAAGCTGTTTCTCAAAAGCAGAGTAGTCATCCACAGAGGATGGCAGGGCTTTTCTTCTAAACCCTGAGGGACTGCCCTGTGATTCACTTATAGGAGCCTGTCAAAGGCTCCCAACAGCTCTCTTTCAGCCACTGCTGGATCGTATGGTCCAATCAACAGAACAGCACACATCAGCCTGGACCTGTGGCAGAGCCTTCTCTTGTTTGGGTCCCCACTCAAAACTAGCAGCTATTTGGTCCCTTGGTACATGGGCCAAAATAACACACTCAAATAAGGACTATGTTGTCTCTAAAACCCAAAGATGCCCACGAGCTGTTATGCCTTTTTTTTCAGTTGTAGAAGGGCCAGGTGAAACATCTTATCCTTCTGTTTAGAGGGGCTATCTCAACATGTCCCACGCCACTGGTCCCCTAGCAATTTCACTTGGGGTAGACGGCTCTGAATCTTTCTTGGGTTTATTTTGCACCCTTTGACACACAAATGTCTCATCAATGAATGTAGAGTAGTTGCTTCTTCTTGCTCACTAGATGTAATCAGGATAATGTCATCGATGTAATGGATCAGTGTGAGATCCTGTGGAAGGGAAAGATGATCGAGATCACAGTAAATTAAATTATGGCATAGGGCTAGAGAGTTGATATACCCCAGAGGTAGGATAATGAGGTATATTGCTGGCCTGCCAGCTAAAAGCAGACTATTCCTGGTGATCTTTATCAGCAGGGATGTAAAAAACGATGGTGCCAGCTCAGTAGCTGCATACTTGTTACCTAGGAATGTGTTAATTTGCTCAAACAATGAAACCATATCTGGTGAAGTACCTGTAATTGGAGTCACCACTTGGTTATGCTTATGATAATCTACTGTCATTCCCCAAGATCCATTTGTTCTCTGTGCAGACCTAAAAGGCAAATTGGATGGGGATGTGGTTAGAATCACCTATAGAGAAGAGCAATCACAGAGCAATTAATTTCTTACAGTAATGTTGGATGGTTTGTTTTCTGGACTCTCCCAGGGTGGGTAAGTGGTTCTTAAGTGATAAATCCACTCTAACATCCCAATCTCCTTAAGTCTTTGAATCCCTTCCTCTGTAGAGGAAGTAAACCAAGTTAGGTCCAGCATTTCAACTTCACTTAATGTGGGCCAGCTTTTTGTCCATGTTAGAGCCAACCAAGCAAACAATCTGATAGAGCCCTTTCTAATTCTCCAAGTTGCAATATTAAATGCATAAATTTCTGTATAGTGGACCCATATCAATAAATTTGGCCTGATCCAGCTATGTGTTCCTTCCATCATTATGCCACACGCTTAATGTGGATTCCCACATGTATTCCTCAGATTTCTGTCTATATGAATTAGAAAAATCAAATCGTTTTTGGAGTGTAGCACACCTTCTCTCATGGGTCAAATTTTGTACCTCACTTTTAGGAACCTCCTGATACTTGATCTAGTTATAGGTCTCGGAGCAAAGAAGCATTGGAAGTTGGTCAGCAGTGTCTTGCAGGTCAACTTCCTCATTGGAGGCCATTACATTTTCTTCAGGCAATGAGGGGCTGCTGGTATTGCCAAAGGAGACATCAGAATTTAGAGGCTTAATGTCTCCAGTTTCCACATTTCAACTTCCAGTATCCCACACCTTCCCAGTCAATGTTCTCACTTTAGCAGTAGACACACTGTGACCCTGGGAATTTAATTTGCATTATAATTTATGGGATGACATTGTGGGTTTGATTTTTAACAATCTCAGCCATGTGATTATGGGAGATAAGGGTCTCTTTCAGGGCAGATATAGAAGCATTCAGGTCATTTATGTGTAACTTTAGCTGGAAATTCAAATCCCTGAGCTCATCCTTTTCTTTCTCCACTTTGTACAGAGACATTAGGAGCAACCAGCTAATCTCATTTTACTCATTTATTTGACAAAAATATTTGAAGGTATCATATATATGGTCAATCAAACCCTTGCCTCATAATTGCTTTATTAGGAGGAGTATCCAGTGGTCTTATTTGGTATATGTCTATAGTCATATCACAAGATGAACTATCAGTGTTCTCTTTGCTCCTGGAAATAGAATTTTTAGTATCTATAAATCTAATCAGTAGAGACCCAGTTCTCGAAACCCCAAATCCAATTCAGAAAACTCATTCTTAAGATTCTATTCCTTACTACTGGTACCAAAATTTGTACGAGTCAGGGTTTCCCAGAGAAGCAGAACCAGGAGGGGGTGTGTGTGTGTGTGTGTGTGTGTGTATTTAGAGAGAGACAGAGAAACAGAGAGATATAGAGACAGAGAAACAGAGAGATGTTTATTTTAATAAATTGTCTCACATGATTATAGAGGCTTCCAATCCCTGCCAGGTAAACCAGTAGGTTGGGGAAGATTTGATGCCGCAGTTCAAGTCCGAAGGCAGTCAGGCTGGAGACCAGAAAAGGGCTGATGCTGCAATTCGAGTCTGAACAGTTCAAGTCTAAAGGTCATCTGCTGGCAGAATTCCTTCTCACTTGGGAGAACTCAGACTTTTGTTTTATTCAGACCTTCAGCTGATTAGATGAGGCCTGCCCACACTATGAAGGGCAATCTGATTTATTTGAAATCCATTGATTTAAATGTTAATCTCATCCAAAAACACCCTCACAGAAACATCCAGATTAATATTTGACCAAATATTTGGGCACCATGGCTCAGACAAGTTAACACATAAAATTAACTATCATACCCTACATTAACTTGAGGCATAAAATTGTATATTTCTCATTATATACCAAATGCCTTTTTTTTCTTTTTGCGGTATGCGGGACTCTCCCTGTTGCGGCCTCTCCCGTTGCAGAGCGCAGGCTCCGGACGCGCAGGCTCAGCGGCCATGGCTCAGCGGCCATGGCTCACGGGCCCAGCCGCTCCGCGGCATGTGGGATCTTCCCGGACCAGGGCACGAACCCGTGTCCCCTGCATCGGCAGGCGGACTCGCAACCACTGTGCCACCAGGGAAGCCCCGACATGCCTTTTTATTTCAATAGGTTTTACTACCTCTAGCAATTTTTCAGGGAAAAATAACTTGTAATTAGTGTTTAAATTATTTTTTTATTCTTCTTTCCCTTACTCTATTGAGTAATATATAGTTTTCATTTCCTCTTTGTATATAAGTGCCTTTAACACATGTATTAATCAACTTTTCCTGTGGTAATGAACAATGCCCAATTTCAGTGGCTTACAGAAACAAATTTTTATTTCCTCCTCTGGTGTCTGCATCTCTGTAGGGCTCAGCTGGACTCCACAATTTCATTCATTTTAGGACACAGGAGGAAGAAATGTCTGCTCTCTGGACATAATATTGTTATTGAAGAGAGCTCAAGAGGGACAAGCATAAGGTGATACATCTTGAAGTATCTTCTTGTACTGAATACAGTGCTCTTCTTACCTGATTCTGTTGGTCAAGGTCATATTTATGGGCAAGATCAGGGTTGATGAGGTGGGAATGCACATTGTTTCTACTCTACTGGGATGCATCAGAGTCACATAGCAAAGGGCAAGGACATATAATACTATTATCAACAAGTAGCAAGACTTGTGAATAATAATACAATCTATGACAATGTCACTAAAGAAATACATTGCACTCAGATCAATAACATCTTAATAACTAGGAGGCAAATCTTTTCCAATTCACCCTGGTTTCTCTGCTGAAAAAAACATTTTTCACATTAATTTATGGTGGAAGCATGAACATCATTATTAACATGGCTTTTAATACACTCCAAAATAATTTTGTCTGGGGGAAGATTATGAAAAATCTGAAGCAAAGGCACATAATAAAATTATTATCAGTAACCATTTTGTTTCTTGTATATTTAGGTTGCTTCCGGCTCTTTTACATGCTTAACTTGCATGTTCTTATTAGTTGTCATAAAGAATTACTTTTATTATCTCCATTTTAAAGAAGAGAAACAGGAAACAAAAGTTTACCCAAGGCCTATGACTAGGTAGGAAATAGCAGAATTAGAATTCAACTTCAAGCATGTAAGAGCCATAGTATTGATATAAAACAGTTACTTCTGTAATATAGCACAGGAAATAAATCCTATCTTATGTTTAAAATAATAAAGACCATTGTATGTTTTCTTATTCAGAAAGCTTAATAAAAACTTAGAAGATATGTATTTAAATCATTTAACTCATTCAGATGATTTCTTCTAAAAAGAGTATGAAAATATAGATGCATAGATTCTCAAGATAACTTTTTCTGAAGATCTTTGAAAGCATTAACAAACTTAATTTAGAAGGCTGTGTTTCACATAAGGATATGATATTGGAGTGATGGATTTTACATTCACAGATTTAAATTTAGCCTATAGATAATTTGAATTTGAATCAAGAAGAGCTCTTTTTAAAGACAATCCTATCATTCATCTCATCAGTTTCTGTCAGATATCCATGCTATGAATTTCTCTCTGTCACATACATACATTGAGACAAAAACATCAGTGGTATATGTTTTCAGTAAAATGATCTTTAGAAAGTTAAATTTTAGCATGTGGTTTGATGAGGCATTGTTCTTAAAGCACTAGTTTTCAAAAAAAAAAAAGCTAACAGCAACATATTTAATTATAGAAATCAAAATTAGAATCTTATGTGACAATATATGTTATACCCATCTAAATCTACTAAATTTTATAGAACGTGCAAGTTGAGTTATGTATTGCCTACAATGGGACTATAATGACCTAAGTATCTTTCAGTTAGAGTGAGAAAGTACGCTTTGGGATATTTAAAAATATGCATATATATAAATATATCTAAACCAATAGACACTTTATAATATCCTATTGGAGTAATTATAAGAAACCTTTCTTTTGACATGCCTAGCATATCTGTTGAACACCTGGATCGTCCTATCAAATAAACAGCTGTATTTGCAACAGTTTCTCAGTTCCCTACTAGGTAGTACACAAGAAAAAAATGTTAAAAGTGTATAAAATAGCAGTAAACATTCACTGAGAGATTAGAAGTGACTTACACAATGTCTCAAAGTGATAGTGGGGATGGGTATAGAAAACTGGGATGTCAAATAAGCAGATTATGTGTAATAGTATCTGTGTATAATACAAAGAATAATTTTTGCTTACTTCTAAACAGTTCTAAAATATTTTTGATGGCAGGCTCACTTTTGCATCTATATATACACATTATAATTCCTATCATACAATTTACATGGGTTTAAGAAATATGTGTGAACAACTCCACAAAACACTGATCATGTATGCATCTGCTCAAAATGGTACAGCATGGTAGCATTCCTATAAAGGGAAAAGTGGGTTTATTTGATTGGCTGCAAATCCTTTCATAGAAAGTTAACATTTGAGGGAAAACATGCATTATCTTTTATTATTACATCAAGTCAAATAAATGTCTGTCAAAAGAACACAACTGAAAATTGTAAAGCATGAAACATTCTCTTATATCGTACAAAAGCCAATTTCCTGTCCATTTACTTGCCAGGACTCAGCATTACTTGTCAGGAATCAGCATTACTTGTCAAGAGTCAATGATGACTCCAAGTTTAAATCCTCACTGGCCTTGCTTGCAGTGAAGCAGGAGATGGAAGAATCTAGGATGAGTTGGGAATTTGAAAAGCCAAAACACTGTGCCTCTGACACTTGTATTTCTGTATACACCTTGGCCTTTGATGTTGCTAATATGTGTATAATGATGCTGTTTATGTATATACATATAATGTGTCATATATATATGGGAAAGAATAAATATATGAGACCTTCAGCACATTTCTAAGTGCACAATGCAATACTGCCAACCATAAGCACAATGTTTTTCAGCAGACCTCTATAACTTCTTTAACTTGTGTTACTGGGCCCTCTCCAGATTCTTAGACAGCAGTACCACGGAAATGAATATCACTCCCAAAGGATTCTTAGGCAAGCAAAGCTTTTCATTGAAAAGATAGCTTGTGCACAAAGGAGAAGGCAGAAAAGAGTGCCAGCTCCCCAAGGACTTTCAGGGAAGAAGTTTTAAAGGTAGTGTGGGGGGGGGGGGGGGCTACAGGGTGCCTGATCAGCACATGCTCAGTTCTCAGATTGGTTGGCATCAGGCGAAGTTTTGAGCATCATGAACCTTCTGGCTTCAACTGGTCTGGGGTCTACATGCTTGCAGTCAGCAGTTTTCATCTGGTGGGGTCTGCTTCCTGCAAAAACAACTTAGGAATGTGTGTCAGGCCTTCATCTATATCCCTCAGGGGACTGGGAGTGCGGTGATTCTACTAGGTGGTGGATTTATAGTCCTGCTTTTGTCTTCTGGAATTTATGTACATACATTGGTGGAACAGAGATAGAGTTAATCTTTTACTCTTGTGGGTCTTTGGTTATTGTCTCTGAAACCTAAGCCTTTAGGCAGTTTGTTTTACTGGGCCTGTCAAGTCTGCTGGCTCAAGGCTCTTCCCTTAGTTCTTTCCAAAATGGCTGTACTCTTATCTTCTTGTCTTACTTGTATAACCGAAACTGTTACCGAGCCCAAGCTCTTACTGTTCACAACACGGCAGGCCAATAAATCGAGAAACAAGTTGTCGGGGCAAGGAATAGCCACTATTCAGAAAGCCAGCAGACCAAGAAGATCGTGGACTAGTGTCCCAAAGAACCATCTTACCTGAGTTAGAATTCAGGCTTCATTTGTACTAAAAGGGGAGGGGGTGTGGAAAAAGTAGAAACTTTCCGGTATCAGAATCATTTGGAGATTGGGATTGACATATATGCACTACTATGCATAAAATAGATAACTAATGAGAACCTACTGTATAGCACAGGGAACTCTACTCAGTGCTCTGTGGTGACCTATGGGAAGGAAATCCAAAAAAGAAGGGGATATATGTATACATATAGCTGATTCACTTCTCTGTACAGCAGAAACTAACAACAACATTGTAAAGCAACTATACCCCAATTAAAAAAAAATCATTTGTTCTTGCAGCTGTCTGGGTAGGTCTCATCACAATTATTCTGCAAACCTCCAACAAGACAAATGTTATCCTCTGTTCTGCAACTTTTTATCCTTATATGAATGAAAAGTGTTATACCTTTAAAGGTCAAGCCTGGGAGGCAGAGTCTTGAGAATGGGCTATCATGTATATTTCAGACTATAGGCAACATCCTTTTACAAAGGTGCAGAGCCAGCCTGACTAAGCACAAGGGACAGAGCACAAAGGTTAGAGCTAAAGGAATAGATCCAATATGGAGTCAGGTTTCTCAAAACTTAATACCCCTTGAACAGCAACTTGCAATTTCCTCCTCCCCCTAGCTCCTGCCAATGACTGTCTTACTTTCTGCTTCTATGAGTTTGATTATATTAGATTTCTCATATAAGCAGCTAGGCAGATGCTGCTAATATTTACTCCATCTTTGGAAATTTATCTTCTGAAAAAAATCTGAAATGTGTAACTTGATACTCATTGGATATTTTTGAAAATATTTTTCTCCCATTTTTTTTGTCATAATAGGAGACATGAGAAAAATTCTTCAGAAACAAAGCACATTGAAACCAGATTTCTTTATAATTAGAGATATTCATTAAAATTTAGTATTGTATTATACATTTTATTTATTTATTTTTTAACATCTTTATTGGAGTATAATTGCTTTACAATGGTGGGTTAGTTTCTGCTTTATAACAAAGTGAATCAGCTATACATGTACATACATCCCCATATTTCCTCACTCTTGCATCTCCCTCCCACCCTCCCTATCCCACCCCTCTATGTGGACGCAAAGCGCCAAGCTGATCTCCCTGCGCTATGCGGCTGCTTCGCACTAGCTATTTATTTTACATTTGGTAATGTATATATGTCCAAAAGAAATGAAATTGAATTATTTGTAGTGAGTTGGTTGGACCTAGACACTGTCATACAGAGTGAAATAAGTCAGAGAGAGAAAAACAAATACCGTATGCTAACACATATATATGGAATCTAAAAAAAGTGGTTCTGAAGAACCTAGGGGCAGGACAGGAATAAAGACACAGATGTAGAGAATGGATTTGAGGACACGGGGAGGGGGAAGGGTAAGCTGGGACGAAGTGAGAGAGTGGCATGGATATATATACACTATCAAGTGTATTATACATTTTAAACAAATATTTTATTGTTTTATTGATTGTAAGCTGCATTACTTTTCTAAGACTGCTATAATGAAGTATCACAGACTGGGCAGCTAAACAATAGAAATTTATTTCCTCACACTTATGGAAGCTAGAAGTCCAAGATCAGGGTGTTAAGCAGGGTTAGTTTCTTATGAGAGCCTCTCTCCTTGGTTTGTAGATGACTGTCTTCTTCTGGTGTTCACATGGTCTTCCCTCTGTGTGTATCTGTGTCTGTGATAAGAATCTCCTCATCTTGTAAGGACACTAATCATACTGGATTAGGATCCACCCCCATTAAACTCATTTAACCTTAATTACCTCTTTGAAGACTCTATTCCCAAATATAGTCACTTTCTGAAGTATGGGGAATTAGGGCTTCGGCATATGAATTTGAGGGGGAACACAGTTCAGCCCATGACATTGATCTCATTAAAATATATTGATTTGTTATTGATTTTTTAAGTATGATGTAAAACTTGAAATTTATGGAACAATATTTAATATATTCTATTTTCTAATTAGGTGCCCATTATAAATGATAGGTCATGGAGGAATATATTCTATAAAAGTAAGACAAATATTGTAAAAAATAAGAGAAAGGAAAATATAATTGTCTTTAAGTAGTGAATGTATTATAATAATGTCTCTATTCCTGATTACATTAAGCACAGCTCTTTTTTTCCTGTCCCTTTCTCTCTTTGGAAAGTTTTCCACCTCTAATTTATATTAGTATATCAACTTTCATAATTACCTCAGTCCTAATGATTGTCATATACATTCATCCAGCTTCAACTTTAACTCTTTTTCTTTTTTTATTTTAATTTTTATTGGCATATAGTTGCTTTACAATGTTGTGTTAGTTTCTACTGTGCAGCAAAGTGAATCAGCTATACATATACATATATCAGCTCTTTTTTGGATTTCCTTCCCATTTAGGTCACCACAGAGCATTGAGAAGAGTTCCCTGTGCTATACAATAGGTTCTCATTAGTTATCTATTTTATACATAGTATTAATAGTGTATATATGTCAGTCACAATCTTCCAATTCATCCCACCCCCTCTTTCCTCCTTGGTATCCATATGTTTGTTCTCTACGTCTGTGTCTCTATTTCTGCTTTGTATATAAGACCGTTTATACAAATTTTTTCAGATTCCACCTATATGAGTTAATATATGATATTTGTTTTTCTCTTTCTGACTTACTTCACTCTGTATGACAGTCTCTAGGTCCATCCACATCTCTACAAATGACCCAATTTCGTTCCTTTTTATGGCTAAGAAATATTCCATTGTATACATGTACCACATCTTCTTTATCAACTTTAACTCTTATTCTTATTTTAAGTCCCTTTCCATATATTGTCACTTAAAGTAGCTTGCTGGTACTTCAACTGTAACATGGATAAAATGAACTCATCGTATTCATTCTTCCAGATCTTCCTCCTGACAGATAATGCAGTTTCCTCTTATTTTCTCTCTTTTTTTAGATATCAGTTTAAAAGTAGATTTTCAAGCATAGTTCTATAATTTGTATTTTGTCTTCTTTTTCCTCATTTATACAAGCAACCTCTAAATTGTACTATGGAAATTTATTTCTTCTTGTTTATTTTCATTTTGCCTCTAGCCTAGCACAGGCTATTCTACCTTGTCCTTCAACTCCCTTACAAGCCTCTTAAGCAGCCTCTTAAATTATGATCTCTTTATCATATTCATGATGAGACTTCTTCCAATTATTTGACTCATCTTTAGCAGAATATTTCATGACTATGTTACTTACCACCTTGAAACACGCTGCTTATGGGAAAGTATACAGACAGTATTGGCATTCACAGTCCTCCACATTTTGAGGGCATTCTAAACAAATAATCTATCTTTTTTTTCATTGTTCTATCATAAGATTGCCATTTAAAAAACTGAAATCTTTAGTTACTGTTGTCTGTTTCTATGTGCAAATGTTGCACAGACTTAGTGGCTTAAATTAACCAAGATTTGTTTATCTCAGTTTCTGTGAGTCAGGAGTCAGGGAACAGCTTAGTTAGGTCCTCTGCTTCAAAGTCTAACAAAGCTGAATTCCAAGTGTTGACCAGGGTTGCAGTCTCATCTAAGGCGCAACATGGGAAGAATCTGTTTCCAAGATTACATGGTTGTTAGCAACGTTCAGTTTCTTGCAGGATCCTGGGCTGAAGACCACATTTTCTTGCTAGCTGTTGACTGGAAGCTGCCTTCAGCATCTTGGCTGTGGCCCTTTCCAAAGGTGGTACACAACATGGCAGCTTGAGACTCAAGAGATAGCGAGGAAAATAGAATCTTCTAATGATTGACACTCATGCAAAATAATCATGTACAGTTAGTCAATATGTGCATCCTATCACATTTGCTCTGTAATATTGGGTAGAAGCAAGTCTCAGATCCCACCCACACTCAAGGGGGGAGGATCGCACAAGGACATGAATGCAATGAGATGGGTCTCATGGGAACAATTGTAAGCTCTGTCTGCCACAGCCAACTTTATGGAAACCATGTCCTTTCTTTACCGTAATACTTAACTCGCCATGTTGACTTATCCTGATATTTTGTTTTTTCACCTCTCCCTCTATGTTAATATATCCATATCTTTCTCTTCAGAAAGCACCCTCTAACCAGTATAATCTCAAAACTATCAAGGAAGTTATTGTAGCAAGCAGTCATTTGACAATTTGACACTTAAATAAACATAAGAACTTTATATGATATTTTTACCTATCTATTATTTGTCTAGCCTTACTAAGAAAAGCTGAATATTTTTCATAAGAAAAATGTCTCTCTGCCATATACTTTTCTAAGATACTGTTAATAATCTTATTTGAGTACCTAATATGATCAGGTTCATGTGTTTATAATATAAGCAACTTGAGAGAAACTTATATATAAACTTCATAGGGGCACATTATAGATATGTAGCAATAATGTTTTAAATGCTTATGATTGAGTGAGTCAAGTCTGAGTAACAGGTGATTAGATACAGAGTGCAGAATTACTTTTACCAAGCAGTTTAATGTGATTTTGTAATATAATCTGCATAAAAAGCTATGTTGGGAAGATGAATATTTCAAGTGTAGCTTAATGGCTACTAATCCAACATGATAAATACTACTTTTGACATAAAGAAATGCACTACTTGGTAAATATTTCTTGCTGATTAAATGGATTCTTTAAATTAAATTCAGCATCAAATACCACTTTTTCCTTTTTTTCTTTAATAGTAATTTGTTTCCAGAGTTTATTAGTGATTTTAAATTGCTGTTGAAACTTAATCTAAGATGAGAGAATCATGTTATCAGAATATAAAATAATGACACATATTATAAGCTTGATAATAAAAAAGCAAATCCTTTTAGTTCAAAAACATCACATTTAATAGCTTGCAATCTAAAGGAAGAGCATGGCTGCCAGACAAATTACTAACACTTCTATATTGAGCTGTGACATGAATTTGTTAGTGGTTGCCAACAGATATTTATGTAAATGTGCTGCCTAGCACCTCATATTATCTAAAACTGTGTATTTTTGATCATTCAGCATATATTTTCTTACACTTATTTGTCTGCTTTAGCACATGAGTGAACATCAGTTGTATAAAATTGTTAGTATATTAAATATAATGTGTTTGCTAGATATATGAAAAGTAGACTCTATGATTAAAATGATTTTTTTTACAGGGTTGGATACCAAAATGAAATTCTTACAATAGTAATATTTCATTTGAATTGGTTTGTAAATGTCATGTTAGCTATAAGGCAATGAATTGTGTAATGGTTTTTAGAAATATTTTTTTCCAAGTCATGTAAAGCACTTCAGAGGTGAAGTTTCAAAGTCATGCAAACTTTTTATCAGACTAGTATTAGTGGAGGATTCAAATAAGTTTTCAACATTTGTTAGGTTTTAAATGTATGCCCCAAAGTATATGATTTTTAGATAAGGAAGATTCTAATAGCTATGCAAGGAACCTAAATTTGAAGACTTGAAACAAATTGATAGTTCAAGAACAGAGATATTATTGACATGTTAACTGGTATCATTTAATAACTAAGTTAAGTATATTGAATAACCATAATAGGAAAGATTATATGCAACACTCTTGAGGCAATGCGATAATGGATATGTTATTTCTTTTTTTCTTACCAACTTAAAATAAGAACTGGATTTGAATAAATCCAGCCCTTCTTGTGTCCACACCCTTTGCCATATGTATGACCTTGAAGCTCTTTCCACTAAAGATGTTCATTATGCTCTTGACTTTGGCTTCCTACCCTTGACTTGTATTCACTTGACTTGTTCTTATGCCATGCCATTAGGGCTACACACTTGGGCGATGATGCCGATTTCAAGAGGAGAATGAAAGGCACATAGAGCAAAGAAGCCTCAGATAAGTCAACTGTCTCCAAGCTGACCCACAGATACATGCGTGAACCCATCTGTGATTTTAGAGCAGTCCATCTGACCCATTTCCCTCAGTTGACTTTATGCTGACATATGGATACATAAGTGGAAATAAATATTTTCATTTTCAGTCACTGAATTTAGGGGTATTTGATACACAAAATTTCTTAACAGATTTCAAATGTGATACTGGAAGTTAGGATACAGCTATAATAAAAAGTCCATCACAGGGCTTCCCTGGTGGCGCAGTGGTTGAGAGTCTGCCCGCCAGTGCAGGGAACACGGGTTTGCGCCCCGGTCCGGGAGGATCCCACATGCCACGGAGCGGCTGGGTCCGTGAGCCATGGCCGCTGAGGCTGTGCGTCCGGAGCCTGTGCTCCGCAATGGGAGAGGCCACAACAGTGAGAGGCCTGCGTACCACAAAAAAAAAAAAAAGAAAAAAAAAAAGTCCATGACACATGTCACTCTCATTAGAATCACAGAAACAATGGATGGATGCTTGGAGAAATAGTGAAGAAATTGTTTGAGACAAAAAAATGTTGGCCTTTATTATTTAGTTGTGAAACACTTAGTAAGATTAAATCTATAATAACTTGAAAGACTAAAAATGTATATAATATAATGTCAACAGAGCCATGGTTTTTAGGTAGAATATTTGAAAATGAATTGTTTCTTTTTAGCTGCATATGATAAGGTACAAAAAACAATCTTATCTTCATAAAATAAAATAAAACTACTTCTCGGGCTTCCCTGGTGGCGCAGTGGTTGAGAGTCCGCCTGCCGATGCAGGGGACACGGGTTCATGCCCTGGTCCGGGAAGATCCCACATGCCGCGGAGCGGCTGGGCCCGTGGGCCATGACAGCTGAGCCTGCGCGTCCGGAGCCTGTGCTCCGCAGCGGGAGAGGCCACAACAGTGAGAGGTCCGTGTACCACAAAAAAATAATAATAATAAAAAAATAAAACTACTTCTCATATCCAGACCCTTCAATAAGTTAAAGCCCTTCAAATTCAATTGCAGTATGTGGTCCTAGACCAAATACAAGGTATTACATGTGGTCCTAGACCACATGTGGTATTACATGTAGTCCTAGACCAAATACAAGGTATTACCCATTATTATATGGTTTCCAGGTAAAAATATGTAACTCACATAAAGGTGGACTCTAGTAGTCTCTTTAACTAGAAAAGAAGGGACTCTAAGAAGTATAGGGCATTATTCCATAGTAGCCTGATATTTTTTTTATTGTTACAGAAGAGAGAAGCATATATCTAATAGAATATTTAGCTACAGCTTTTGTCTAATGGACTAAGTAGAATCGAATATACAGAAAACCATACTGCTTCTAGAAAGCTTCTGGAAAGCATTGTTGCAAAAGTTATCTACATCTGACCAAATAGTTATCTACATCTGACCAAATAGATGACTGAAATGTCTTCGAAATGAAGTATTCTCTGGAATCCGAACATTCTAAAGGCAGAAAGCAGGATTAAAATATTTACCTGCCCCCAAATATGTAATATTGTTCAATGTTCTCTTTATAGGTGACTGAAGATAATAACATAAAAATTCTTGGAGAACAATGAACAGAGACAATATTATTGAGTAAAACTAGGGCCTAATTAAGAAACATCCTCTATTCCCATTGTAGGAGCACTTGCCAACCCTTACTCAGCAAGATTTCAGAATTTCTAAGAATCAGTGACTGTTATTACATCTCCCACTATTCTTTATGTTGAATGAGAGTTTGTTGTAGTTTTTTTCTTTATGCTTTAACATTTTTTGGGGTGTGTGGAGAATGAGGGCACATAACTTGCTTGTTTAGTCCATAGGTCACCTGATCAAGAGGAGTCATATTTGAATCTGATATAGTTGAGAATAACCTGAATTTTGAGTCTCACAATATGATTGTTAAGTGGACTGGGAGTCTTGGAGTGAGCACAGTTACATGTAGGAGGGGCGTAACTCCTTGTGACTAAGGCTGTACTATGGTGGACTACATTATTGGTTCTAACTATTCTCTTCACATACCTCTGTTGTAGAATATAGTTCCTCCTCCTTCACTTTCAGCTTGGGCATGTGACTTGCTTTCACCAATAGAATTAGGCAGAAGTGACAGGTTTCCAGTTTTGAGTTTAGATCTTAACAGTCCTTGTCTGTTGTACTTGCTCTCTTTGCATATGGTAGCACCATGAGGAAGGAAAAAAAAAAGAAGCTCTTGGACCTTAAGCCTATAGTTACTGAAGGAGAATTGAGAAATGAGAATCAGAGTAGTCTCAGATGATTCACGTCATCCAAGCCTAGAAATAAGAAAGTACATTTATTTCAATCCTATGCATTTTTGGGTGGTTTGGTATACCAGATTCAGAAATAGGTAGCTAGGAGATGGTACCCAACATACACATCTACTAGTTGACTTTGAGTTCAGCTAGTGTAGATTGTATTAATTGGAGAGACTGCTTCATAAACCTATTATCCTCCTTGGGCCATTTAGTAAAGTATTAAGGTTGTGGATAGCATATTTTTCATTTTATTTCTGTCAGTTTATCATTATATTTTCAGGTCTCTAAACTAATTTTTCACATAGAAAAATGTTTCCTGTATAAAAGAGAAAGTTCTTGTACACCCTTCAGAGAATTTATCCTAATATTAATCTTATACAACCATAGTGTAATTGTCAAAACCAATAAATTGATTTTGATATTAATTTAAATTTCATTCAGCAATACTCTATTTTTGTTTTCTTAACCATCACCAATTAATTTTATTTATTTTTAACATCTTTATTGGAGTATAATTGCTTTACAATGGTGTGTTAGTTTCTGCTTTATAACAAAGTGAATCAGTTATACATATACATATGTTCCCATATCTCTTCCCTCTTGCATCTCCCTCCCTCCCACTCTCCCTATGCCACCCCTCTAGGTGGTCACAAAGCACCGAGCAAATCTCCCTGTTCTATGTGGCTGCTTCCCACTAGCTATCTATTTTACGTTTTGTAGTGTATATATGTCCATGCCACTCTCTCACTTTGTCACAGCTTACACTTCCCCCTCCCCATATACTCAAGTCCATTCTCTAGTAGGCCTGTGCCTTTATTCCCGTCTTGCCCCTAGGTTCTTCATGACCATTTTTTATTTTCTTAGATTCCATATATATGTATTAGCATACGGTATTTGTTTTTCTCTTTCTGAGTTACTTCACTCTGTATGACAGACTCTAAGTACATCCACCTCACTGCAAATAACTCAATTTCGTTTCTTTTTATGATTGAGTAATATTCCATTGTATATATGTGCCACATCTTCTTTATCCATTCATCTGTCAATGGACACTTAGCTTGCTTCCATGTGCTGGCTATTGTAAATGGTGCTGCAGTGAACATTATGGTACATGACTCTTTTTGAATTACGGTTTTCTCAGGGTATATGCCCAGTAGTGGGATTGCTGGGTCATATGGTAGTTCTATTTTTAGTTTTTTTAAGGAATCTCCATACTGTTCTCCATAGTGGCTGTATCAATTAATATTCCCACCAACAGTGCAAGAGGGTTCCCTTTTCTCCACACCCTCTCCAGCATTTATTGTCTGTAGATTTTTTGAGGATGGCCATTCTGACAGGTGGGAGGTGATATCTCATTGTCGTTTTGATTTGCATTTCTATTATGATTACTGATGTTGAGCACCCTTACATGTTTGTTGGCAATCTGTATATCTTCTTTGGAGAAATATCTGTTTGGGTCTTCTGCCCATTTTGGAATTGGTTTTTTTTTTTTTTTTTTTTTTTTTTTTATATTGAACTGCATAAGCTGCTTGTAAATTTTGGAGAATAATCCTTTGTCAGTTGCTTCATTTGCAAATATTCTCTCCCATTCTGAGGGTTGTCTTTTCATCTTGTTTATGGTTTCCTTTGCTGTGCAAAAGCTTTTAAGTTTCATTAGGTCTCATTTGTTTATTTTTGTTTTTATTTCCATTACTCTAGGAGGTGGGTCAAAAAGGCTATTGCTGTGATTTATGTCATAGAGTGTTCTGCCTGTGTTTTCCTCTAAGAGTTTTATAGTGTCTGGCCTTACATTTAGGTCTTTAATCCATTTTGAGTTTATTTTTGTGTATGGTGTTAGGGAGTGTTCTAATTTCATACATTTACCTGTAGCTGTCCTGTTTTCCCAGCAAGACTTATTGAAGAGGCTGTCTTTTCTTCACTGCATATTCTTGCCTCCTTTATTAAAGATAAGGTGACCATATGTATATGGGTTTATCTCTGGGCTTTATGTCCTGTTCCATTGATCTATAGTTCTGTTTTTGTGCCAGTACCATACTGTCTTGATTACTGTAGCTTTGTAGTATAGTCTGAAGTCAGGGAGCCTGATTCCTCCAGCTCTGTTTTTCGTTCTCAAGATTGCTTTGGCTATTCGGGGTCTTTTGTGTTTCCATACAAATTGTGAAATTTTTTGTTCTAGTTCTGTGAAAAATGCCATTGGTAGTTAGATAGGGATTGCATTGAAGATGTAGATTGCTGTGGGTAGTATAGTCATTTTCACAATGTTGATTCTTCCTCTCCAAGAACATGATATATCTCTCCATCTGTTTGTATCATCTTTAATTTCTTTCATCAGTGTCTTATAATTTTCCACATACAGGTCTTTTGTCTCCTTAGGTGGGTTTATTCCTAGATATTTTATTCTTTTTGTTGCAATAGTAAATGGGAGTGTTTTCTTAATTTCTCTTTCAGATTTTTCATCATTAGTGTATAGGAATGCAAGAGATTTCTGTGCATTAATTTTGTATCCTGCTACTTTACAAAATTCATTGATTAGCTCTAGTAGTTTTCTGGTAGCATTTTTAGGATTCTCTATGTAAAGTATCATGTCATCTGCAAACAGTGACAGCTTTACTTCTTCTTTTCCTATTTGGATTCCTTTTATTTCTTTTTCTTCTCTGATTGCTGTGGCTAAAACTTCCAAAACTATGTTGAATAATAGTAGTGAGAGTGGGAAACCCTGTATTGTTCCTGATATTAGTGGAAATAGTTTCAGTTTTTCACCATTGAGGACAATGTTGGCTGTGGGTTTGTCATAAATGGCCTTTATTATGTTGAGGAAAGTTCGCTCTATGCCTACTTTCTGGAGGGTTTTGATTATAAGTCGGTGTTGAATTTTGTCAAAACCTTTCTCTGCATCTATTGAGATGATCATATGGTTTTCCTCCTACAATTTGTTAGTGTGGTGTATCACGTTGACTGATTTGCGTATATTGAAGAAACCTTGCATTCCTGGGATAAACTCCACTTGATCATAGTGTATGATCCTTTAAATGTGGTGTTGGATTCTGTTTGCTAGCATTTTGTTGAGGATTTTTGCATCTATGTTCATCAGTGATATTGGCCTGTAGATTTCTTTCTTTCTGACATCTTTGTCTGGTTTTGGTATCACAGTGATGGTGGCCTTGTAGAACGAGTTTGGGAGTGTTCCTGCCTCTGCTATTTTTTGGAAGAGTTTGAGAAGGATAGGTGTTAGCTCTTCTCTAAATGTGTGATAGAATTTGCCTGTGAAGCCAGCTGGTCCTGGGCTTTTGTTTTTTGGAAGATTTTTAATCACAGTTTCAATTTCAGTGCTTGTGATTGGTCTGTTCATATTTTCTATTACTTCCTGGTTCAGTCTCGGAAGGTTGTGCATTTCTAAGAATTTGTCCATTTCTTCCAGGTTGTCCATTTTATTGGCGCAGAGTTTCTTGTAGTAATCTCTTGCGATCCTTTGTATTTCTTCAGTGTGAGTTGTTACTTCTCCTTTTTCATTTCTAATTCTATTGATTTCCGTCTTCTCCCTTTTTTCCTTGATGAGTCTGGCTAATGGTTTATCAATTTTGTTTATCTTCTCAAAGAACCAGCTTTTAGTTTTATTGATCTTTGCTACTGTTTCCTTCATTACTTTTTCATTTATTTCTGATCTGATCTTTATGATTTCTTTCCTTCTGCTAACTTTGGGGTTTTTTTGTTCTTCTTTCTCTAATTGCTTTAGGTGTAATATTAGGTTGTTTATTTCAGATGTTTCTTGTTTCTTAAGGTAGGATTGTATTGCTATAAAATTCCCTCTTAGAACTGCTTTTGCTGCATCCCATAGGTTGTGGGTTGTTGTGTTTTCATTGTCATTTGTTTCTAGGCAGTTTTTGGTTTCCTCCTTGATTTCTTCAGTGATCTGTTGGTTATTAAGTAGTGTATTGTTTAGCCTCCATGTGTTTGTATTTTTTATAGATTTTTTCCTGTAATTGATATCTAGTCTCATAGCATTGTGGTCGGAAAAGATACTTGATACAATTTCAATTTTCTTAAATTTACCAAGGCTTGATTTGTGACCCAAGATATCATCTATCCTGGAGAATTTTCCATGAGCACTTGAGAAGAAAGTGTATTCTGTTGTTTTTGGATGGAATGTCCTATAAATATCAGTTAACTCCATCTTGTTTAATGTATCATTTAAAGCCTGTGTTTCCTTATTTATATTCATTTTGGATGATCTGTCCATTGGTGAATGTGGGTGTTAAAGTCCCCTACTATGATTGTGTTACTGTTGATTTCCCCTTTTATGGCTGTTAGTATTTGCGTTATGTATTGAGGTGCTCCTATGTTGGGTGCATAAATATTTACAATTGTTATATCTTCTTCTTGGATTGATCCTTTCATCATTATGTAGTGTCCTTCTTTGTCTGCTTAATAGTCTTTATTTTAAAGTCTATTTTGTCTGATACGAGAATTGCTACTCCTGCTTTCTTTTGATTTCTATTTGCATGGAATATCTTTTCCATCCCCTCACTTTCAGTCTGTATGTGTCCCTAGGTCTGAAGTGGGTCTCTTGTAGACAGCATATATATGGATCTTGTTTTTGTATCCATTCAGCCATTCTATTTCTTTTGGTTGGAGCATTTAATCCATTTACATTTAGGGTAATTATCGATATGTATGTTCCTATTACCATTTTCTTAATTGTTTTCAGTTTGTTTTTGTAGGTCTTTTCCTTCTCTTGTGTTTCCTGTGAGAGAAAGAGAGTAAGGAAAGAAGGAAAGAAGGAAGGAAGGAAGAAAGAAAAAAATAAAATAAAGTTATTAAAATAAAAAATAATTATTATGAAAAAAGTTTTAAAATGTAATAAAAAAAAAAGGACAGACCGAACCCTAGGACAAATGGTAAAAGCAAAGCTATAGAAACAGAGTCACACACAGAAGCATACACATACACACTCACACAAAGATTAAAAGGGAAAAAATATATATATATATTTGCTCCCAAAGTCCACCTCCTCAATTTGGAATGATTGGTTGTCTATTCAGGTAATTCCACAGATGTAGGGTACATCAAGTTGATGGTGGAGATTTCATCCGCTGCTCCTGAGGCTGCTGGGAGAGATTTCCCTTTCTCTTCTTTGTTCGCACAGCTCCCGGGGTTCAGCTTTCGATTTGGACCCGCCTCTGCATGTAGGTCACCTGAGTGTGTCTGTTCTTCGCTCAGCCAGGACTGGGTTAAGGGAGCAGCTGATTCGGGGTCTCTGGCTCACTCAGGCGGGCGGGGGAGGGGTACAGAGTGCGGGGCAATCCTGCGGCGGCAGAGGCCAGCATGACGTTGCATCAGCCTGAGGCATGCCGTGTGTTCCCCTGGGGAAGCTGTCCCTGGATCACGGGACTCTGGCAGTGGCGGGCTGCACAGGCTCCCTGGAGGGGAGGTGTGGATAGTGACCTGGGCTCGCACACAGGCTTTTTGGGGGCTGCAGTAGCAGCCTTAGCGTCCCATGCCCGTCTCTGGGGTCCACGCTGTTAGCCGCGGCTTGCGCCCGTCTCTGGAGCTCCTTTAAGCAGCGCTCTTAATCCCCTCTCCTCGCACACCAGGAAACAAAGAGGGAAGAAAAAGTCTCGTGCCTCTTCGGCCGATCCAGACTTTTTCCCGAACTCCCTCCCAGCTAGCTGTGGTGCACTAGCCCCCTTCAGGCTGTGTTCATGCAGCTAACCCCAGTCCTCTACCTGGGATCCGACCTCCGAAGCCCAAGCCTCAGTTCCCAGCCCCCGCCCGCCCCGGCGGGTGAGCCGACAAGCCTCTCGGGCTGGTGAGTGCAGGTCGGCACAGATCCTCTGTGCGGGAATCTCTCCGCTTTGCCCTCTGCACCCCTGTTGCTGCGCTCTCCTCCATGGCTCCGAAGCTTTCCCACTCCGCCACCCACAGTCTCAACCTGTGAAGGGGCTTCATAGTGTGTGGAAACCTTTCCTCCTTCACAGCTCCCTCCCACTGGTGCAGGTCCCATCCTTATTCTTTTGTCTCTGTTTTTCCTTTTTTCTTTTGCCCTACGCATGTATGTGGGGAGTTTCCTGCCTTTTGGGAGGTCTGAGGTCTTCTGCCAGCTTTCAGTAGGTGTTCTGTAGGAGTTGTTCCACATGTAGATGGATTTCTGATGTATTTGTGGAGAGGAAGGTGATGTCCATGTCTTACTCTTCCCCCATCTTGAAGCTCCTCCCAATTAATTTTATAAACATATTTTCATTGAGTATAGAATTCTAGGTTATATTCATTCATCATGTTAAAGATTTTTTTTGATTGTTTTCTTGCTTCCATTATTTCTTTTGAGGAGTTACCTGTCAGGCTTATTGTTGTTCCTTTGAAGATAACATATTTTTCCTCTACTAGATTTTATGATTTTATCTGTGGCTGTAGTTTTCAAGAGTTTTATTACTATGATTGTATAGGGACATTTGCTTAAAGTTCGGTGAGAGTTTTGATTCTGTGTGTTGATATCTTTCAGCAATTTTAGAAAATCTTCAGCAATTATTTCTTCATTCTTTCTTTTCTTTCTTTCTGGCATTAAAAGTACACAGGTGTTAAAATTTTACTGTCCCACATGTCTCTTACCCCCTGTATTTCCAATGATTTTTATCTATTGTATTCAGATTGATTTTTTTTCATGCTTATGGCATTCATTTTATTGTTCCTGTCATTTGCTTTCTAAACTTTTATTCAAGTGAATTCTTAATTTCAGAAAGTATATTCTCATTTCTACAGTTTTTTATTTATTAATGTTTTAGTAATTACAGTTTATACTTACATTTTATATCTTTCCTTCTATATTTTTAATCTTTTATTGTAAACTTTTTAATTTATCAATTGTTGTTAAAATACTTGTCTACTTACTTATTTACTTAGTATACCTGCGTATCAGGATACCTTTCTGCTTTCTGGTTTTATTTTCACTTATTGTGCCTGACTCTTTATTGGGTTTGTAATTTTTGGTAGAATTCTGGATATCATTTAAAGAATGTTGGCCAATGATCTAGCCATATTAATCCAATAAGTTTTGTTGAAGCAGGCTTTTTCCCTTTTGTAAAGCTTAGTCTTACTCTAATTCACTCTTGTTACATGGGTAGAACTCTCTAGACTGCCCACCAAAATATAGATTGTGTTTATCATAGTCACTTTCTCTTGCAGTTATTTTCTTTTTCTCTATAGAAAATTACTCTATTTTTCAGTGTAGATTTAACTTAGAATTTTAGCTTCTCGTTGTTCCTAGTGTCAGAATCTGATAAGTGCTGTAATCATGCCTTACATGGCTGTTTGACACATCTAGATATTGGATGCCCTCTATTTTCATATATGTTTTAAAGATTCCAGTCCCATATGTTCTAGTCTTTTTGTACTGCGGCAGTGGCCCTTTTCCTAGTTTCTCTGGAATTTCAGACTCTAGGTGAAGCACAGAATTGACAAATATCCCTATGGATGAAACAGTTGTTTTTCATCACTTCACCATCCCCTTGAGCTTTCCACCGAATGCCTGATATGGTAGCCAGTTCCTTTCTGTCAGCAAGTTTTTGTTTACTAGGAACTGCAGTTATAAAAATCAGCCTTTTATCAGACTTACATATTTAGTCATTCAAACGACCAAAATATATTTCTCACATATATTTGGACTTTGTCCACAATTCCTGGCTCAGAGCTTCTAAAACCTTTGGAACTTCTCAAGTGTTGAGAGTGATAAATGTGTGTTTTGTTACGTGAATGAGGTGAATTTTAGCAGCACCTAAGAATGGAAGCTGGTTGCCGGAAGAACGAACTACATGATTAGAGGGTTGTGAACTTTCAGTCCCACTCCTTGATTTCGAGGCAGGAGAGAGGGGCTTGAAGTAGAATAAAATACCATTGGCCAGTGATTTAGTTATTCATGACCAAGTAATGAAGCCTCCTTAAAACCACCGGAGCTTCCATGTTGGGAAAACAGAACACTTCTACCCTGAAGGGCCCCATGCTACACAAAGACAGAAGCTCTTTCCTTTCGGACCCTGCCCTATGTATCTCTTCATCTGTCTGATGACTTATAGCCTTTAATATTCTTTTATAATAAACTGGTAATCTAGTAAGGAAAATGTTTCTCTGAGTTCTGAGAGCCCCTCTTGTAAATTAATCAAACTCAAGGAGGGGATTTGGGGAACCTCTGATTTATAGCCAGCCAGAAGTGCAGGTAACAACTTGGACTTGCTATTGGCATCCTGAATTGGAGGGGTTGTTGGAACTTCCATTTTGTAGCCAGCTGGTCAGAAGTACAGGGGACAACCTGGGCTTGAGACTAGCATCTCAAGCAGAGGGTGATCTCATGGGACTGAGCCTTTTTTACCTGTGGTATCTGATTCTATCTCCCAGTAGATAGTGTCAGAGTTGAGTTGAATTCTTGTACACCCTGCTGACATCAAAGAATTGTTTGCTGGTGAGGGGAAGCCTACACACACACACACATACACACACACACACACACACACACACACACACACATTAGAAGTAGGTCTAGGAACCCTATTTACTTGGATTATTCACTTACTTGGCTGAATGTCCTTAGGTAAGATACTCAACTTCCAGTGCCTCACTTTTCTTAAGTACAAAGTAGGTGAAATAATGATATCGAAGTCCTAGGTTGTTTTGAAGGTTAATTAAGTCTAAATATGCCAAATGCTTAGCAGAATGCTTGTCAGGTGATAATTAGACCTATAGGCACTGTTTTGAAGTCATAAGATGATATAAAGATAACTATTAGTTTCCTCTACACTACACTATGATGTTTCAGTCACCTGTTTCTCCTCCTTGGGAGTATAGATATCTAAGAGTTTTAGACCAATATCTTATAGGCAATTTTGTTCTCCGGGGTTCAACACAGTGCTTGGTACATATGAGATAACCCCAGGGGTTTTTTTAATAAAATAAATGAATGGATGGATGATTGGGGGAGAAATGAGTAAATGTCATACCTAGACTTAGCATATACATATGAACTGTGCCTTGCACATAATATTTCTAGGTCCGCCTGTAAAGTTGGTCAAATCTCAATAATTATCTATCTGCCTATCTATCTGTCTAATTGATTTTTATCTGTGTATGTATATATTCCCAGTTTGATATTTAAAAACTCCTTTGTTTCTTCCCAGAACATAATAAAAAGTAAAAAGAAATATTCAAATCACATATAGTTCAATTAAGTATAAAGGAAAGAAAAAAAGAAAGAATTAAATGAGAAGAAAAGTAATGAAAAAAAGAAAAAGCCTTGAAAAACACAGGAGTACTTTCATTGAGTAAAAACTCATTACAAAGATAGTCTCTTAATATACTGTCTTTAAAATATTCTGCAAGCTATATATACTAGATGCTTTGTACAGTACCACATTGGTCAATAACACTTGTTATATAGATTTTGGCACTCCTAGGAAATGATATTCTACGTTTTGAGGAAGAGTTTATTGATAAAGTCAAGTGAAGGACAGACTATAAATAATACTTAAACAATCTAAATTAAATTCTTTCTTAACCAATATATAGCATTTTATAGGCCAGTTCAATTTTTCTCAAAGAAACTTACTTTTCAGATCAGCTATTCCATTTTAAAATGTATAATTTTCACCTCAAAGGAATACATTTACCTAAGCATTATTGCCATAAAATGATTATAGAAAAGTAATAAAATTAAACATGCAAAAAAGTAGGGCTGTTTTTCCCTTTGGCAGGTACAGTGTAACCTTCAAATGCTTCATTTTATGCTCGTAGCCACTAAGTCAAAGGGATAATTGCAATGTGATTTACTCAGCCAAAAAAATTGAGTCAGTATCAAAGGCAGTCTTCAGACAATAGGGGATCTATTTCAATTCATAAAGAGTGACTGATTAAAAATGATAGATAGGGCTTCCCTGGTGGCGCAGTTGGTGAGAGTCTGCCTGCCAATGCAGGGGACATGGGTTCATGCCCCAGCCTGGGAAGATCCCACATGCCGCGGAGCAGCTAGGCCCGTGAGCCATGGCCGCTGAGCCTGCGTGTCCAGAGCCTGTGCTCCGCAACGGGAGAGGCCACAACAGTGAGAGGCCCGCGTACCGCAAAAAAAAAAAAAAAAAAGATAGATATACGTACATGTGATAAATTATATATGTATATATATGCGTATGTGCATATATACATGCACATATGCATATATGCATAAACATATACTGTTCCTAGCTATTGTTTGTACAACTGCGTGATATTATTGCATTTATTTTGGTTATTCTTTTAAGAAAAACATAGGATTGGAGAAATTTTCACCAAATTTGTTATTACTATTTTTCAGTAATCTAACATTAATACCTGGCATACAGTATGAACAAGACAAATGCTTGTAAAGGTGAGGTTATGCATACCAGTCAAAATAACTGGATTTTTATGGAAGATTTGGTATGATGAGAGCTCTCTCAAACAGCAAGTGTGATATGAGGCTTTTATTTAAATGCCATCTACATAAGGGAAAGAGACGAGACTCAAACCAAAACAGGCATAGACATAGACACACACACACAACCCAAAACAAATAAATTAATTAATTACAGTTATCTGTGGATCAGAGAGAGATCAAGATGGTGGAGTGGGAGGACCTTGGGCTCACCTAACATCAGGGACACATCTAAGCTACAACTACATATAAAGCACCTCTTACCGAAATCGACCTGGAGACTAGCAGAATAGCTCTTCTACAACAAGGGCTGTAAAGAAAAATCCACACTGCGTCAGGTAAGGAGGGTGGAGAAGTGATCTGGTGGGGACCAGCACTGCTAATGAGGGGACACAGAAAAGAGGGAGAATATCACAGGCTTAGGGGTTCTGAGGGAGCAAGGGGTTAGAGCTACACATTAGGCACCCCAGCCCTAGGGTCTGACACCAAGAAGAAGAGCCCCATTAGCTGGTTTCTCACACCGGACAGCTGTGAGAAACTGAGATTCCACTCTTCAAGAGCACACACACGGTCTTGCTTACTCCAAATTACAGTGCAGAGGCAACAGATTGAAAGCTGCCTGGGGCTATGGCTGGTTTGCCAGGACCCAGTGCACCTCCCAGCCAGCACTGGACTCCTGCGGCAGCCCTCTTGCTCTGGTGGGTGCTGCTCCCCACTAAGGCGGAGGCTGTCTTTGCCATCAAAAATGTACATACTTGCAGGAAACAGGTTGCCAACAAGAGCGTGTGCGCATGGAGAGAATGGAACTGTCTCAGACCCTGGCCCTGTCTCTGACCAGGATGGACGCAACCATTGCCAGCAGGTGCTTTGGTGCACACACCCAGGAGGGATTGAGACTAGCTCTAGGGTGGAGATTGCCACCTCCAGAGTGCCCATCCCTGCCGACACTCTCAGAAGGGAGCTAGGCTAGCTAGCTCCAGGGCAAAGGGCCACTGCTGCATCACACATCACTGTGCATATGTGGGCGGGGGTGGGGGTGGGAAGCCAGCTCAGTGTTGTGGCACCAACCCCTCCTTCTCCAACCCAGCCTCTAACCAAGGCATACATTCTAGGGAAAAAATGAAAGGAGCACAGAAATTCAGCCTCAAGCCCTCTGGCCCTGGCCACATCCCAAACCAAGACAGAGACTGCCTTCACACCCAGGAGAAGCCCAACTCTGTCAGAGTTACTGTTTCAGCCCCTCGGGCCATGCCCCTACCCCTTAGAGGGCAGTGATGTCCATTGAGCATAGGAAAAACTCAGCTTGCACTTGACTCTGACTTTAACCCCTCCAACTCCAGCCCTACCTTCTACAAAGGTGGTGGATGCCCGCACATCTCGGGGGAAGATGCAGCCCCTACTCAACTCAGATCCAACTTTCCCACCAAAGCCACTGGGCACACACAGATTTCATAGGGATACTCCCACACAATGGTACACCTTCAAGACTGGGATACATAATTGTTTCACCAAATTTCATAGAGACAGAGAGAGTTCAAGAAAATGAAAAGACAGAGGAATAGGTTTCATATGAAAGAACAAGAAAAGAAAAAACAACCTGAAAGGGCTTCCCTGGTGGTGCAGTGGTTGAGTCTGCCTGCCGATGCAGGGGACACGGGTTCGTGCCCTGGTCCAGGAAGATCCCACATGCTGGGGAGTGGCTGGGCCCATGAGCCACGGCCGCTAAGCCTGCGCGTCCAGAGCCTGTGCTCCGCAACGGGAGAGGCCACAACAGTAAGAGGCCCATGTACAAAAAAACAAACAAACAAACAAAAAAACCCCACAACAACCTGAAAAATCCTCTAATGAAACAGAGTTAAATAATTTACGTGATAAAGAGTTCAGAGCATAGTAATACGAATGCTAACTGAATGGGAGAAAAGAATAGATGAACTCAGTGAGAATTTTAACAGAGAAACAGAATGTATAAAAGATAACCAGTCAGAGCGGAAGAATATAATAACTGAAATAAAAAATACACTAAAGGGAATTAATAGCAGATTGGATGATACAGAAGAACACAGAAGCAATTTGGAAGGCAGAATAATGGAAATCACCCAATCAGAACAGCAAAAAGAAAAATAAATTTAAAAAAATGAGAATAGTTTAAGGGACCTGTGAGACAACATCAGAAGTACTAACATTTGCCTCACAGGGGTCCCAGAAGGAGAAGAGTGAGAGAAGGGGGTAAAATAAGTATTTGAAAAAATTATGGCTGAAAACTTCCCAAAGTTGAAGAAGGAAACAGACTTCCTGGTACAGGAAGCACAGAGAGTCCCAAACATGGTGTACCAAAGAGACCCACACCAAGACATATCATAATTAGAATGGCAAAAGTTAAAGAGGATTTTAAAGGCAGCAAGAGAAAAACAAAGAGACACATACAAAGGACCCCCATAAGGCTATTAGCTGATTTTTCAGCAGAAACTTTGCAGGCCAGAAGGGAGTAGCATGATATCTTTAAAGTGCTGAAAGAAAAAAACCCCTACAAACTAGGATACTGTATCCAACAAGGTTATCATTCATAATTGAAAGAGAAAGAGCTTCTCAGACAAGCAAAAATGAAAAGAGCTCAATTTATTACTAAACTGATCTTACAAGAAGTGTTAACTGGTCTTCTTTAAATGAAAAAGAAAATGCTACAAAAAAATAAGAAATTATAGGAAGGGAAAAATCCCACTGGTAAAGGCAAGTACATAGTAAAGGCTGTGGATCAACCACTTAATAAGCTAATAAGAAGGTTAAAAGACAAAAATTGTAAAATCAACTATAACTACAATAAACAAGGGATAGACATGAAGATGTAAAATGTGACATCATAAACATAAAAAGTTAGGGGAAAGAGTAAAAAATGTAGAACTTTTAGAATGTGTTTGAACTTAAGTGACTATCAGTTTAAAACAAGTAGATGTAGTTAACATACAGAAGCTCCATGCTAACCCCAGATCAAAATCCTACAACAGATACACAAATACAAGAGAGAAAAAAGCAAACATAACGCTGAAGAAAATCATCAAATCATAAGGAAAGTGACTAAAAAAAGAAGAAAAAAACCCAGAGAACTACAAAAACAACCAGAAAAGAAGTAACAAAATGGCAATAAGTATATACCTATCAGTAATCACTTTAAATGACAATGGACCAAATGCTCCAATCAAAATACATAGGGCGGCTAACTGGATAAAAAAAAATAAACACCCATCTATATGATGTCTACAAGAGCCTCACTTCAGTTCTAAAAAAACACACGGACAGAAACTGAGGGGATGGAAAAAGATATTCCACACAAATTGGAAACAAAAAGAAAGCTGGGGTAACAGTAGTTATATCCAACAAAGTAGACTTTAAAACAATGTCTCTAATAAAAGAAAAAGAAGGGCATTATATAATGATAAAGGGATCAATACAAGAGAGGATATAACATTCATAAACATATATGCACCATATCTATGGTATATATAACTAAAGGCTGTGAACAGTTTCTAAGACAAATATCATGTGAAATGGTAATTTTGGTTTTTTTTGTTTTGTATATTTTTCAATTTTTAACTTTCATTTTGAAATAATTTCAGACTTAGAAAAAATTTGTAAAGATAGTACAGAAAATTAATTCCCGTACACCCTTTACCCATATACCCTAAATGTTAACATTACCATGTGAAGGCTCTTACTAAAATAAGGATTCCTCAGGATTCTCAAGGGAAGGAAGGATAAAAGTAGTCATAAGGTTCTCTTGAAGATACTCCTCATTTTATTTTTCATTTTCTAAGTAGTTCTCCTTCTCTCCTTAATAAATCGTCTTCCATTGTCTCGAAGTGAATCTTCACCCTTGGTCACAGGACAATATCTTAATTTCTGGATCTGTCTGTATTTTCTGTTCTATGCTTGTTATCCTGACTGTTTCATTCTCTATAGTAGCCCTGGCATTGAGTATTAAGATCACTGTTGCTTACTAAAGTCCACCGAAAACCATGGTCAAGCCTAGAAACAGTCATATTTCCTTTCTAGTTTACAAAAACTTGCCAAATGAAAGCATGATTGTTTCTTTAATATTAATTTTTTTCAACACATATGTCTTTCAAGCAAAGACATTCATTTTGAGGGCCAGTACAGTATCAAGAAATTAGCTAGATATCTCTATTTTCCTTAGCAATTCAAGAATTGTATTATTGTGTAAAGTAGTAATTGGTTTCTTTCTTACTTCAACTTGGAGCCTACTACACATTAAATAGTATACATCACATTTTTCTGACCCCTTTGTACAGGCAAGCACCCCCTGTATTAAGAAATCAAATTAGGTTTCCTTCATTTTCTCTTAGCAAAGAGAAGGAGATAGTAAATTATTCCAGTTAGATTGATATCACAACGTATGTTTAAAAGTAAAATATCTAAGTATGTAAGCTAAATAAATCATAACCCCAAAGTATTTAATCATGCCAAAGACTAGATGATTATGTTTAGTCATGATTTATATTCATTTGATCTGTCCAAATCAATGGTAGTCTTATTTAGAAAGTATGCATGAATGTCCTGTAGCTACAACTAAGTTATATTTCTGATAAATGTTCATTTTATCTACTTCAAATAGAAAAGTACAATTTATCACACATTTAGATAGGTTAAAATATGCTTTGCTGTTTTGTACTTCCAATGTACTCTATTTTTTACAAAGAAAATGTTGATTTACAAAAGATGACAAGTTGCAAAATAGGCCTCACTTAGATTTATGAATTGCAGAATGCTCTCTTGATAGTAATCAATGGTAGAATCACTGTTTAAATTTTCTTATTTATTTGCAAGTTCATACATTACAGTGCTGGAAATAGAAGCAACCACTTTCAAACTTTCTATATTTTAAAAGATTGTATCTTTATTACAAAAGAATCGAGTTAAGGCCTTAAAGTTGTAAAATTTTATATTCAAGTCTATCCATTACCTTCTGATGATGTGAGGAAATATTTTTCTGTCCTTATGTTTAGAATCTTAAGAACATGATCACTGTAGGAACAGAAGAGTGTGATTTCATCATGCATAGCTGGAAAATATTTTTGGTTTAACATCAATGCCTCTAGAGAGAAGCAAATTTATACTTAATAGCTAATGTATAATAATTTAATACTAGATATGCAGAGTATAAACGGTTAAGTCTTCATATTAGGATTTAAGAATCTAAAACATGGGGCATATTAATGATATTTATAAAGGTGACAAAGGTTGACAGCTAACTTATATTTATGTATTCATATATTATATCCAACCAAATAACCAAATGCTCACCAACACTTGTGACCTTTATTAACGTATTCCCTTTATGAGCCTACCCAAATCCTTCCGAGTCTTGTCTGTTTTCTCTACTTGCATTTCCTATTGGTGTTCAAACTTCTCTTGAATGTACCTCAGTTTTCCATCTTTGTTGAAGTTTTATTCTACCCTAACGAGCGTCTTCTTTTTTTAAATTTTGTTTTTCTTAAAGGTATCTTCCATTGAATATTTCTAAGATCTCTGAGAACCAGTCCACCGCCATAAGTACTAGTATTTCTTGGCCCTCTGACATTAATCAGTAAAAGGAATTTTAGGAAGACGACTCCTAGTTTTGGCTGTTGCATTCCTATACCTTCTTATTCCTCCATGCTTATTAGGTAATCTTCCTTTTGGTAAAGTGAATATTAGCTGGTATTTTCTAGGTTTTAAGCTATTAGGACTATCAAAATATCCCAATTTTTTTCCCTTTTCTTTCTCACACATAGCTGTCATATTACATTGGTCCTACTAATATCAGTGGTTTGACCCCATAAAATTATATTCTGTATTTCATGACAGTGCGTCCAGTTTGTTGAAGGTGATATCTGTGTGTGTGTGTGTGTGCGCGCGCACGCACACATGTGTGTGTTTTATGTGAGGAAATTTGGAAAAAATCCAAAACCTCTTTTACTTCTACCTAGCCTTTCATCTTCCCGTTCTCACCCAAATCCTTTCAGTCACACATTTGGCTACATTTTTTTTTCATATTTTTTTCTTAACAATTTTAATAATCATCTTTGTATAGCTAAGTGGAATAGTCAGTTTTTAGCCCTTATCTGACATGCCCTATTAGTAGTGTTTAACGTAGCTGGTCTCTCTGTCTTCAGTGATTCACTCTTCCCCCCCCCGCTTTGATTTAAGATTTCCTTCCTACCTTGTTGGATTCTCTTCTTTTCCCAAGATTTTAAGTGTGGAATATCCTAAGCTTCAGTCTTCTTTTGTCTTCACTAAAAATGTATCCACTATTTGTGGCTATTTCATCTGTCTCATGATTTTAAATACATCTATATGTCAGTGAATCCCAAGTTATACACTCAAAACTCCAGACTGAAATATTCAACCATTTACTCAATATGCTTACTAATATATTTTAAAAACTTCTCATAGTATACAAACTAAAGTTGTTGTATTATTCCTCAATAAACTCTATCTACAGTCTTTCCTATCCACATTAATGGCAACTCAATCCTTCAGTGCTCAAGCATAGCAATGTTCTTTGACTTCACCTGTTCCCTTAAACTCCACATCCAGTTCACCCACAGGATGAACTGTGGTTCACCACAGCTTCACCTTCAAAATATTTCCAGAATTTGAATATTTCTCACCAACTTCACCACTGCCATCTTGAAGCAAATTGCCATTATCTCTTTCCTTTCCTTGAGTAGTGAAAGAAATTCCTCCTGGCTTCACTGATTCTTTACTGATGCTCCTCCTGTCTACTTTCAGCACAGCAAATAGACTGATCATTTTAGAATTTGGATTATTTAGAATATAGAACTCACCTGCTATAGACTGAATGTTTCTGTCCTCCAAAACTTCCCATTTTTAAAATTAATCCTTAGTGTAATGGTATTTCAACTTGGGGCCTTTAGGAGATGATCAAGTTATGAGGATGGCACCCTCATGAATGGGATTAGTGCCCTTATAAAAGAACTCCCAGAGACGTCCCTTCCACTGTGTGAAAACCCAGCGAGAAGATGGATGTCCATGAACTAGGAACCGGGTCCTCATTAAATACCAGATATTCCAGTGCCTTGATCTTGAACTTTTCAGCCTCCAAAACTGTAAGAAATAAATTTCTGTTCTTTATAAGCCACCCAGTGTATGATATTCTCTTGCAGCTGCCAAAACAGACTAAAACATCATCTGCTCAAAACAATCAATGTCTCTCTGAGCTAGATATTATCCTTCTGCCCTTATATGCCTTCTCTTGTACCATAAGGGCTAAAATCCCTAAACCTTCATTTCTTAGACTTAAAAATCAAGCTTCAGGTTAAATGTTGCTATTGAAAAGTACTCATATAAAGTTTTGAAAGAAAAACAGAAAGAAAGCCTATTTGTCTAGTTGACACTGTGGACAGGTGTATTTGCTTTATGATAAGGCAAAAATTCAGGTATTGTCCTTGGCTTTTAGGCATCTTTCTACTAATAATAATCATCTACTTCTGGTGTTGAAAGCAACTGACATTATGCATCGTTGTTTCCTCTGATTCCTACAGTGTCCAATAATTGAAACCTAGAAATACCCTCTCTGACCATTCTTTGGAATAGCTTTTAATCATCAAAATTCCTGTATTAAATCCTTCTTATTTGAAATGCATAGTGTAAACTTCTGTTTTCCCATTTGAATCTTTCCTGATAAAGTATTAAGTGTTTGAAATATTTTCACAGAAGAGAGCATATGCAGAAATTTGGAACTCCATGTATGACTTGGTTTGATTTCAGGTTAGTAAGAGTCATCATCAGTGGTAAATTGGGTTTGGATAGGCAAGGAGAGTGCAGTAGCAAAATATTTACTTAAATTATAACTTATTATTGGCTGGAATGATGTTCTTACAGAAAGCACCGACTTAGGAGATGAAACTGCCCGAGCTATAGAATGACATATTGGAAATAATGATTAAGTGACTGTGGGGTGATGACAGCCTCTGATTATACTGGAGAACTTACAGAAAGTAAATGACCAGAAAATTATTTTAAATTTCAATTCTGGACCAGGTAGGAAAACCAGAGATCTCCTATGACTGACTTGAAATAATCTTCTCCTGGGTCAATGTATCCAATTTCCAATCCAAATATCTGTGACTGCACTATAAAGAGTTATAAAATGAGTATAATGCACAGCTTTGAAGGTCATTTATACTAAATTTAAGTAGTTGAGAAAACTTGGGAGACTGGATGGCAGGCACTTGGGGTAAATTCTAATGAATCTAACTGTATTAAATCACCCTATCCCACTGTGCCTCCCTTCTCAGCCGACGCCATTCTCTTCTCATCTGAGGAGACCAGTCTCCCCTTACTCAGAAAATCTGTACAATTCCACAAAGGGACATTTGCTTGCACACAGACACCAGCTTTCCTCAAGACCCACCCCACTACCTCTCATTTCATCCAGACCCAACTAGATCTGGATAAATAGAGGAAAATAACTAAATCATCCAAGGAGAAGATAAAACCTTTCTTGGAAGGAGATATAATACCTATTAAAGTACTGCAAAGTTTTTACCATTTATGTTGGCAGAACCTAAGGCAAATTTCTGAGAAAAAAATTCTCAGGCATTATCTCATAGAGGAAGGTATGTAGTGTTGGACAAAGCCAGACCAACCAGAGTGTTTAGATTCATTGAGTTAGTTCCTGCCACAGAGGAGTTTTTCTAGTAGTTAGCCTGATTGGATGACATGAAACTAGATTCAATAGTAACCTGTATTAAAAATAGTTTTAGAATTTCTCTTTTATAATATAGCTGGAACAACACTTACAGTGATAGAAATGTTTGAATGGATTTGTAATAGTCAAAAGATCTGAACAATATCATCTACCTCCCATGTCCCTCCAGTGCCCTTTACTGAGAGCTTAACACTATGCTCCCTTAAAGGAAAGTTGCTTTAATAAATACTATTGATTAATGCAGAACATAATGACAGGTAAATATGGAGCTGAGAGGAAATAAATTCATAAATAACACAGGAGATCAAATTACAAATGAAGAGGTTTATCTAAATCTGTCTCAATATGCCCACAAACATACATTTTACTATTTTCCTGTTCTTAAATCCATAGCTGGGAAACAAGTGGCAGAATTTCTATGTCAGGTCCCTGAACCATAGGTTAGGGTTTATTATAGAAAAAAGGGAAAAGTGGAAGCCCTTGATACTTTCCTGTCCTAACAAAAGAATAAACCAAAAGCAATATTCCATAGCTGACAGATTGCAAATATGATTGCCACACTGAGAGACATGAAAAATGTAGAAGTATCTTTTCTATCACTTTCTCTGAATTTTTCTATTTTACTTCTAAAGAAAAACAGATATTGATAAATGAGTGTGTATTAATGTTATTTTTATCAGGTGTTGACTTCATTTCTACCTGCTGTGCTAGTTATTTTATATTTACTGGACCCAACAAACCAAACCTTTGTCTTTGATATACAAATGTTTTCTCCTCTTTATCAAATAGGAAATGCCAGCAGAAGCCATGTAGTCTCATATTATAAGGACATCAGTACAACTTTACTGTCTAAGCTCAGGATTATTGTAGTTCTACAGGTCCCTGGCAAAATCAGGCTGTTATCTCGATCTTTTGCTATTGCCCAAGTTATCATGGTGTGTCATTCAGTTGGTGATAATCATGCTGACTGGAGCTTGTAAGTAAAAATTAGCGAATGTCAATGTAACCTCTTAAGACAATATGTCTGCCAGAAGGTGGGATTAAGTCCCAGAGAGTCAGGTACCCAGCACCTCAGAAAGAAGTGCCATAATTCTGAGCCTCTTAGATTTATAGAGGTAACCTTTATCAAATACGTGTGTGTTGCTTTGAACCATTTACTGAGAAAGCCCATAACACAACTACTTTTGAGTAGGGACCAGAGCCATAAGTACTTGTTGATAGTTCAGTCTGCAGTGCGAGTCACTCCACCACTTGTGCTTTACTTTTTTTTTTTTCTAATTTTTTTTTTTTTTTTTTTTTTGCGGTACATGGGCCTCTCACTGTCGTGGCCTCTCCCTTTGCGGAGCACAGGCTCCGGACGCGCAGGCTCAGCGGCCATGGCTCACGGGCCCAGCCGCTCCGCGGCATGTGGGATCCTCCCGGACCGGGGCACGAACCCGTGTCCCCTGCATCGGCAGGCGGACTCTCAACCACTGCGCCACCAGGGAAGCCCTCTTGTTCCATTCTTGATGGACAGGAGTCAGTGGAAGAATACGGTCATGATAGATTCCATACTCACTCCTTCCTGACAGAAAATTTCATTGACTTGCACTCTCACCTTGTTCATTCTTTGTCTCTTGTTGCTTAACCACTGACAATAAGCCTTCAGAACAAAAAGAATAAATTCCTGACTTACTGCTTATTCTCATTCCTTAACTGTACTCACTCAACACACACACACACACGTGCACACATTTTCCTTCTCAGAGCTAGTAATTTTCCACCTCTCAACCAAGATATAAAGATATATAGATAGATATAGACATACAGATAGAGACATAAGTGGCTAAGAACAAGCTTTTTCAGGACTCAAATTAGGCTGCTAGATTTCCTACTAGCTAAGAGTTATGAAGTTTTTTTCAAGACTGACAGAAGAAATGTTCCTATAATAAATTCAATAATATGAAAGTCGTTCCAGTTCTATGATTAGCAGTAGAAATTTGTACAATGCATGTGCCAAATGTTTCCCAGAAAAAAACACATAAAATAATTGAGCAGAGTATTTTGTTTTGTTTTTGTTTTTGCATTCCCCAATTTGATTAACAAGAGAGTATAGTGTCTTATAATTCCTAAATCTCATAATACCACCACACATTTAAGTCAGTGTCAATATTTGAATGTTATTTGTGCATTGTAAGTTAATTGCATTAGTTAAAATTAAAAATTATTGAAAATCTAGAGGCATATCCATGTAAATGGTTTAATGTTTTGTTAGCACTAACAATAAACTGTCTTTATTTCAAATAGATTTCTTTACCACATGCTGGAATCAATACAAATTCATTAATTCATGACTTAAAAGTAAACAAATTTTAATTTATTATTTTTTTTGCGGTACGCGGGCCTCTCACTGTTGTGGCCCCTCCCGTTGCGGAGCACAGGCTCCGGACGCGCAGGCTCAGCGGCCATGGCTCACAGGCCCAGCCGCGGCATGTGGGATCTTCCCGGACCGGGTTACGAACCTGCATCCGCTGCATCGGCAGGCAGACTCCCAACCACTGCGCCACCAGGGAAGCCCAGTAAACAATTTTTAAAAGCTCTGTTTTGTGAAACAAGCCACCTGTTTTCCCATTTAATTAACATTTTCTTTCATGCACTACATTCAGCACACAATACCTAAGAACACATTAAAACTCCTGATTATAAAAACATGGAACTTTAAATCGTTAATGCAAATTGGGTTATTAATTTCATTTTACTTCATTTTTGTGGTATGTGTAATTTTTGTTTTGTGTTTCTAAACATTGTGCATGATCTTATTTCCTCTTAGAATGATTACAGTTGTAAGTAAATAATTTGTACAATTGTTGAAATCTATCACCATCCCGTGACAGCAGCAGAGTTTGTGTTTTGAAGACTGCTGTTATCACCAGCACAAAACAGTGTCTGGTACAAACACTGTTTGTTGCTTGTGTACATGAAATAAAGGTTGATTCACAGGAGATTAACACCACAAAACACATGTAGTAACGTTTAATTAGGTGAATCTTTTTGCCTACAACAGTCTCAGTTCTCAGTTTACCCTTTCTTTCTCAAGGCGTCCCTGTCTGGATGACAAAATAGTTTATCTCCCTAATCTATCTCTAAGCCATTCTGCATTCTATGTGTTTTATATTTATCAACTCATTTAATTTTTAACAGATCCTTCACAGCAGGGACTATTGGTATCCCTGACTAACAGGTGAGAAAGTTGTTAGAGAAGTTAGCTCATCCATACTTTTTTTTTTTTTTTTTGCGGTACGCGGGCCTCTCACCGCCGTGGCCTCTCCCGTTGCAGAGCACAGGCTCCGGACGCGCAGGCCCAGCGGCCGTGGCTCACGGGCCCAGCCGCTCCGCGGCATGCGGGATCTTCCCGGACCGGGGCACGAACCCGCGTCCCCTGCATCGGCAGGCGGACTCTCAACCACTGCGCCACCAGGGAAGCCCCATCCATACTTTTTGAACATGGAGGACCTCGGATTCAATCTCATGCTGTGTGGCACCAGAGCCCTTGCTCTTAAATCACTACACAATGATGATCAAAATGTGTTATAGACATTATCCAGGGTACTGATATATAATGCCAATACAATCACAATGAAATTTTGAATTATGTTAGAACAAGAAGTGGCCTAGCCCCGTAGAGGTGACATGTGGTTAGTCCACATGTGTGACATATTCCTTGCTGCCCATTCTTGTTATTCTAGCATTCCTCTAAGCTAGTGTATAATCTCCCTTATAGACTGTAAAGAAACAGTGTGTGTACGTTAGCATGCCAACCTCAAGAAAGGATTGTTTAAATTTCCTCACATCTCGTACTCAAAAATATCAAGTTCAAGAAAATAAACAAATTAAAATCACCCTACCTCCAAATAGACCATGATTTCCCTAAAAATAGTGATGCACAAGCATCAGCCTTCTAATGCCTTAGTTAGCCTGCTTTCTATATGAAAGTCTTTAAAATACACCACTTTGATATCATTTTAGACAATCCTTTTTGATGCAAAACATTCGAGAATATATGTTTTACTGGAACTTTTTGCTGAAATTATTATGAGTTGACTTTTCAGTAATTAGCTTTGATTAAAAATATCAATTTTTTGTTGTTGGTGGTTGTGGATTATATCCAATGTTAACAGTCAGGGGCTCTGAAGGACAGTTGGAGCTTAAATTTCTGATCAAGAAAACTGGAATTTCTAATTTTCTAATGCCATCATTCATTAAATTGAAAGTTAGCTTAAAACTAAATTATGTTAAAGGTGGTATGATAGTACCATGCTAAATGTTTGGTAATTATGTCTGATAATTCTTTATTCTAGATTTTGATTAAATAATATCTTTCATCCTCATTGCTAACATTTTAGTTCATACATTCCTCTAATATCATATTGTCTTGAAAATGGTTATAGCTTCCTTATTGTTCTTTTATCACTCTGTATATACTCGCTCCAAGCCATTTCCTTTATTTACATAGTTATGATTCTGAAGTGCCAATCTGATTTTGTATTTTCATGCTTGAACTGTACATAGCCTGAGGATAAAGTTAAAAATGCTTAGCTTGTCAGAAAACCCTTCTGTGTCCTCCATTAAATTTCAGTAGCTTTTTCTCTGTGTACTTATTTAGTATTGTGTCCATATATCCTTTAGGGTGACCATATTCTGGATTGCCCAGGATAATCCTAATTTGTGCCTGTTTTCCAAGTTTCCTGGCTGGTTTAGCATATCTCTTAATTTTTCTTTTTGTAAATGAAATATTATTTTGAAATTTGTATTAAAATAGCCTCAGTAGGTTAGAAAAACATTTAAATTTTATTTTCAGTTACTTCCAGGTAATCATCTAGTAGTAACTGAAATGCATATTCAGTAAACAGAGTATCACTAGAAAATGACTGGTGATAGCTCTGCTCTCTGGATCCATTCTGAAAGCAACATAACTAATGCTTCCCTTTCAAGGTCAGTATGTAGGGCATGTTACTAAAGCAAAATGCTCGGTTACACATGGTTAAGGACATCTTATCCCTTGCAGTAAGAGAGAATCTTCTGTTTTATTTCTGGCCATTTGATATATCAGCCTGCAATGCTCGGTTACAAATGGTTAAGGACATCTTACTCCTTGCAGTAAGAGACAGTCTTCTATTTTGTTTCTCTCCATTTAATATACCAGCCTGCAGTGCTATGGTTCATGGCATATCCAGCAAGATTCAAGAAGCCACTGAGTCACTAGGTGGCAAGGGTTGTCAGAATCATGGGGAATTATAAATTAGGTGTAAAAATAGGAAACTGTACTCACCTTGTCAAAGGTAACCCTACTTGAATAATAAATTATATGGTTACTGGAACAGATTTCATTTTCTAAAAATAAGTATTTTTCCATCTTCTTGAGTCTGGGCAGATTAAGAGACTGTTTTGACCCATAGTATATGGCATTTCAAGGCATACATTTTACATAGTCGGGTACTTTTCTGCTTCCTGGTTTTGGAATGCTCACTCTCAGAACCCAGCCTCCATGCTGTGAGAGGTCCAAGCCACATGGAGAGGGCGCATATTGGTGTGCTTGTCAACAGCTCCAGCTAAGCTCCCAGACAGCAACTCAGTACCAAATGCCATTTTGGATTTCCAGCCCAATTGAGCCTTCAGTTGATTCAGCCCCTTCCAATATCTGGCTGCAATTGTGTGAGAGAATCACTTACTTGATTCAAGTCAAACAAACAAGCAGAATAATGCTGCTGCTGCTGATGATAATAATAATAAAAATAAATTGTTTTTAACCACTAAGCTTAGGAGAAGTTTGTTACTCAACAACAAATAACCAGACTGGCTACTCTCTCTACAATAGCCCTTTCACATTTTACGTGCATTTTTGAATAAGCTTTTTTATCCATTGGGCTGTAGGTTTTGTGAGAACAATCCATGTTCAGTTTAGTCATCATTTGACCCCTCCCCCAAACCTGTGTAGCTAACTGGATGTTTGTTGAACAGGTGAATAAAGAAATTATGTGGAACTTGCATGCAACTCCAGATTTTTATTTGAAACATTTCTACCGCTTAACTCAGTGAACCATCAGTAGCATGCTTTTAAAGTTCTCTAAACACATAATACAGTCCCAGCCATGCCACTCCCATTGCCCGCATATCTTGTTTTTTCAAACTAGTGAATTCATCGCACTTTAGAAACAATAGTGTACAACTCCCTAAACATCAGTCAATGTAACCTCCTCCTTTTTAAGCGTACTGCTGCATGGTATACATAGATCCATTTTTTTTAACCCAACACATTATATTTTAAATGTTTATATTGTTATATCTCTTTTACTGTGTAGAGAGATTGAGACAGGTAGTATATTTTAATAATTTTTAATAAACAAAATTCAAGTTAAGGGATGAATGAATACATAAAATATCCAAAAATCATCACCTTAAATATGTCAAGAGAGGTTCACAGTACTTTAAAAGATTGTAGTAGAATGGTCCCTGAGAACTTGTCCCCAAAGACTGACACTTTATGAATCTGCTAATTAATACAATATTATTTATGTTGTTAAATATTTTAAGTTCTTTTTGGCCTCACAGTTTCACATAAAGTGAAGAAAGAGAAAAGAAAATTACTCCATTTCCATACATTTAATTTACACTTTAAGGGCTATGAAAGAGAAAGGAATTTCTATTCATTTAATAGAAATGCATTATAAGTTTTTTGATCCCTTATATTAGAATTTAATTCTAAATTTCATGCAAAATGAAAAAATAATGAAAATGATCTACATACAAAGAAAAAAGTAGTAAGTTGCCTATCTCAAGATTCTGTTGCCATTTTATTTTAGAAACATGCACTTAGAAGTTTTTCTGAGGTTTTTTTTTTTCCCCTTTTTAAAAAAAATGTTATCAATACACTTAAAACTGAATCATCATAAACAAAAAGTCAAGCTTTTCTGGATTTCTTTTTTTGTATTTTGATTTATTTTAGTGTTTCATTTAATTTGGTTTTAAACTTTTTTTTTTTCCTTTGAGATACGGCAAGAATTTGTACTGTTGACTTGAAAAAAAATAGAATGCCAGGTATTTCTCCAACAAAGATGGGTTAATTGGGGATCAGCAGAGAATCATAATTCAGGGTCTGCAACCATAGTGTGCAATGTACAAGTCCCCACAGACAAGGGAAGGCAAACGCTAAAGAGGGGAAAAGGAAGTTGGGAGGACTATAGTAAACGAAGAGTCCGTGGCTTTTCATTGGTTGAGTCCTTGCCAGGAAAGAAGAGGAATCCTTCTTCCTATTAGACTCCACTATTGTCACAGGGTGTGAGAGCTCCCCCTGCTGGTCTCCCAAATCTTTAATTGAGGTTTCTGTTTATTAATTTTTTACAGTTCTTATACTGTGATAATCTTCCTGTTTAAATTTTAGTTTCTTGATGTAAACACATTAAAAGTGTGATGCAATCTCTGCATGTAAGTATGAATTGTTTTATGTATTAGCCAAATAAAAATTGCCATTTTAAATTTCATTAGCCTGTATTGAATCATTTTTTTTTTTCTGGACTAGACCTCAGTTATCGTATATATTCTTTTTAGAATTTTGGGATCACAGTGAAGATATACAGAGTCTTTCATGGGACTAGCTTTGCAAGTTTACATTTTAAATGATACTAGCTTTTAAGTTTTCTGTCAAGAATATGTTTTCTCAAAAAGAATCAGCAATATGCAAACAGCTCTATTATGTTAAATGATACATTATGTTACTGGGGACAAAAAAAGGGCTCTAATACAAACATCTAAGGACTAGCTAAAAACATTATATAAAGGGAATTATTCTTTATGGGGGGACTATTCGTTAAAATATAGCATCTGTTAAATTATGTTTCTTTTGATTTCTTGTATAAATAAATACAATTTCCAAGTTCAAGATATTTTATTACTAATAAAATAACCCACTTAGAAAACAAAACTGCTACTTTATTTTGGATCATAAACATAGCTGGAATCTGAGAAACATCTTCAGAGACATCTGCTTTTGTCTAGTTTGTTACATTTTTGTACCTGAGACAGAAAGCATTAGTTTATTGTAAATGAGTATGCTGCATTATAGGAAATTATAGCCCTTTCAGTGGCCAGAAATTCCAAAATACTGGAGGAAATAGAATGCTTTTATCAAGAGATATTAATGATAAGACAAATGAATTATGAACAAAAATTTAGGAAAAACATGTTCCAAGTAAAAATATACATATGCTAAAATATAACACATGATAATGTCGCAGAAGTTCATACAAGGTGACTATTTATAAGTAACTATATCCATGGAAGATATTTAGTTGGAAATAAGCAAAACAAAACTAAGAGAAATCCCTGAATTTATTTTTTTTAATCAATCTTTTCTTATAACCTTAGGGGAATTGTGTCATCAAGCTTTAAGGAAACTTTAGTAATATTTTAATCAATTCAGGGTATACAATGAAATGAATGAGATTTACTTTTATCAAAACCAAAAGTAAATTTTTAAGTTTTACTTATTTATGACAGTTTGTGTCAATGTGTCACATTTGTGTCACATTTGTGACAATATGAGTCAATTTATAATTATTTTACTGTACTACATAAGATAAATGCTTTGATATATTTCACAAGCATTTATCAAGGACCTACTGTAGTCTAAGCATATATATTTTCATTCAGTGACATTTAATTAGCACCTAATATGAATCAGGAAATGTTCTAGTTCCTTAGGATACAGCTATGAACAAAGCACACACACACACACACACAACTGCCTTCATGTCACATATTCTAATGAAGGAAGGCAGACAAATAATAAGTAAAATACATAGGATGCCAGATATTAATAAGTATATGAAGCTAAGTAAGGATGAGGGGGTACAGGAAAATGGGTTTACTTACTACTCATTGAGATTCAGGAGATTTAGAAGCTGTGAATAAAGAGCATCCCAGAAACCCTGAGTTTCTTGTGATAGACAGAAATAAATGGCATGATGAATGACGTGGACCTTCTGGTTTCTCAGTCTGAAACTTTGAATGAGGTGGGAGGGTAGAATATTTCCAGGACATCTAGAGTTTGACGCCCCCTCTTCTGACAGTGGTGATTCAGGAGCAAGGGAAATGATGGGTCTTCCCTGACTCATACCGATGGAGGCATGAATACAAAGGAAGGTAGTTGTATAGAACAGCAATATAATAATAATAAAACTAGATCCCTATGGTTCAAAAGTACAGTAGACAAAGATTTCAAATAGTAATCTATAAAAACTAGTAAAATAAACTTTCATGATATAATAAGAGAACACAAACAGAGGAAAAAAGAAGTGTTCCTAGGGATGTTTGGAAGATTTCAAAGAGAAGGCAATGTTTGAGGTGGACCTCTGTAGATGTCTAGTCATTAGTCAACAAGATGAAGGCAATTCCCAGAGGGAAGAACAGAGAGTCATAGAAGCCTGAAATATCCTGATTTGTTCTCTAAAAAAGAACTCTTGATGCCTATTGTAAGTGACAGAGGGAGGGCCTAATTTTTAGGAGGAGGCTGCAGTATGTCCCATATTCTACATACCCCAGGGTCTGGCAAAAGGGTTTTATTCACTGCAGTTTACTATTATTTCAAACCCTTAATCTTTTTTTATCTTGTATCCTCTTCAGTAGTTACGTCTTTCCTTCTATGCATACCAGTCACCCTGGGGAGAAAAGGTATAAGGCATCTCAATTAAAGGACAGGGTTGGATTTTAGCAAAGACATTGGAATTTAAAAAGCCAAAGAGAATTTCCTTCAGCGGCCACACTGTATGGGTATACATTAATTTTGGAATGTTGATATTACTCAAAACAAATAGGAAATTCTGATTTTTGAGTTGTCTTTCAAGTCAACTTACAAACCAGACCAAACTTTGTTCATTTAGTTGTTCATTCTTTCATTCATTCTGTTCTTCGACAAAACATTTGTAAACCCTTTATCTGCAAACATGGTGCTTCTTGCTAAGTGTCTGTCAATAAAATAGAGCTATTGTTTTCCTTTGAGCTGGAAAATAAAAAAGATTTATGTCTCTCAAGTAAGATGCTCTCTTCACCTATGTGTTCTTGTAATCAGCATACTTCCTGGAAAACCGTTCCTCAGCCCAGCCCTACCCTTTCCCCCAAACTCTCAATGAATCTAACCTCATCAGAGTGGAAAGCACATTTTACTGTATTTACTTAGATAACATTTTTGATTGTTCTAATTCTGTAAACTCTTTTAGAAAGCATTCAGTGTCGCCAGTTTTAATCTGTCTGATTATACCAGGAAGCACAGTGATTTTAATACTATCTGTCTTCAAAAGCTGTGGAAAATGCTTTTATTTGTGATAGGTTGTGTGATTTAATAATCCATAACAAATTAAAAAATACATAAAGGTATTTGCATTCCAGGCAAAACTTCCTCAGAAGGCTACCACCATTATCCCCCACTCCCTCCCCAAGCCCTTCACTTTGTTAGTCTGGGCAAGTCCCAACTTTCCCTAAGGTTTCTATGAATTCCCACAGAGTTTCAGAATCTCCTTTTATTTCCAGTCCTAGAGTTTCCATCTGCTATCTCTACTTTCTCTGTCATTTAGCTGAATAACTCATCTTCTCTTTATTATTTTATGCAAGAATAGTTTCACCAAACATTTTGTTATTTAAAAGTTTTTAATAAAAGAGATTAGTCAAAATGCAAACTTTTTGAATCTTTGTCCTTGTTTTTGGACTATCAAGGAATCATCACAGATTTCTTTTAAAATAAATTATCAAATGAACTAAGAAATATATATATTTAATTTTCTCTATATTTTTATATAATTGAGAAAGTGGGGAAATAAGAACTGAACAGTTATTGATGAAAAAGTTCTTATAAAGGTCCAGAAAAGAATGATCATAGTATATTTACATCTATGAACTCAAATATAATTTGGAAGATGGATGTTATAATATATATTAATGTACTTTACCATCTATGATGGACTGAGATGTGGTCCGCCAAATTCATGTGTTGAAGATCTAACCTTACCCAGTAGTTCAAACTATGACTATATTTGGAGACAGAACTTTTAAAATGTAGTTAAGTTAAAATGAGGGTACCATTAGTGTACATCCCAATCCAATCTGACCAGTCTTTTTATAAGAAGAGGAGAGTAGAACAGAGAGACTCCAGAGGCCTGAGTACACAGAGGGACAACTGTGTATGTTGCAGCTTATACAGTAAAGATGCTACAAAGGCTGACCATGTGCAAATCAAGAGGGAGGCCTGAGAGGAAGCCAGCGATGCTGGCACCCTGACCTTGGACTTCCAGCCTCCAGAACTGTTAGAAAATAAATTTCTATTGTTTAAGCCATTCAGTTTGTAGTTATTATTTTTTTTAATGGCAGCCCTAACAAACTAATACACCATATAAATTGTTTTTTTCTCTAAAGGTATATGTGCTGAAATCACAGTTTATCCATGAACTATTTTCAAAAATCTTTGCAGAAGAGAAGAGATAAGTCAAGTTAAATATTTCCAAGTATAATCCAAATACGTTTATATGAAAAAAATATAATTTGATAGAAAATGTTCAGTCTTTATTAGCCATCCAGTTTTTGTAATGATTGTAGACCATGAGTTAAAACTATATGACGTTTAATTATTTATTACTGAATATTGGTTTTCTAAATTTAAAAAATTGTGGCAATTAGTTTTCTTACTTGTCCCTAGGATTAATATTTCCATTAATATATAAAGAAAAGTGACACCTATATTTAAAAGGTGGAAGGACATTTGGGGATTGGAGTCAATAATTTATATTTGTAAAATTTTATTGAAAAAGGATGGGGAGAATAACAGTGTTTTTAGAATGATAGATTCTAAAGAAATGATATTTTTATCCTTTATAATAGTAACAGTTCTTTTTTCCAATATACCTTTTTGAATTAACAGAATTCATACAGGTCCTTGTACTAATCTCCTATTTCTATTACAACAGATTACCACAAAGTGACTTATAACAGCACAAATTTATTATTCTGCCGTTCTCTGGTTCAGAAGTACAAAATCAGTCTTAGTAGATGAACATCAAGGTGTTGGCAGTGCTGTGATCTTTTCTGGAGACTCTAGGGGAGGATTTTTCTTGTCTTTTCTAGCTTCTACAAGATACCTGCATTCTTTGGCTCATGGCCCTACATCAATCCAATCTCTGCTTCCATTGTCACATCTCCCTTTCTCCCTCTGTTTCTGTCATCACATCACCTCTTCAGAGAGCATTCTGTGTGATTGAACACTCCAGCATTTTGACACTTTGGAGACACTATCTAAAGGTTAAGTGTCTCTCAAGACAACACTTTTCTGACAGTTAATCTTTTCATTTTAGAGGCCTTGGCAATTTGAATAGGCTCACAATTTCCCAAATCATTAAAGTCTGGTTCCTTTCTGCTTAACGGTTCTTCCCTCAATTCCTCTCTTTCCTCTAGAATTTTATTCTAAGCAGTAAGAAGAAACGATACATCTTCAACACTTGGAAATCTCATCTAAATACACAAGTTCATTACTGAAATGTTCTGCTTTCCACGTATCCTTACCATGCAATTCAACTAAGTTTTCTGCCACTGTATAACAAGGATCACCTTTCCTCCAGTTTCTAGTAATATTTTCCTCATTTCTTTTTGAACCCTCACTTCCAAAAGTCTTGATAAGATGATTTAGGTATTCTCTATGATGAAACAAGTTTTCTCTATCATGCTCAATTCCTTCTGAGCCCTCACTCACAATGCCTTTAATGTCCGTATTTCTACTAGTAATCTGATCAAATAAATCCAGGATTATCAAAATTATTCTATCTTTCATCAACTTCCAAATCCTGAAGCTGTTTCCATATTTTCGGGAATTCTTTTGGTGCAATACTCCACTCTAGGTACCAAAATCTGTATCAGTCAGGGCTCAACCAGAGAAACCAAACGAATAAGAGAAATATATTGAGAGATCTATTGCAAAAAAACTGGCTTCTTTCTGTAGAGGCCAAATAGTTAGGCTGAATGGGAATATGTTAGTATCACTGCTCCCGAATCTTTGAAATGATAGTGCTAATCTCTGCAGTCCTTCCAGGAATGCAGCATTGCTTTGGGTTACCGTTTTTGAAGGGAGAGGCTGTTCTAATGGCTTGCACTTGAGCTCTCCTACCATGAAAGCCCAGAAAGGATTACTTTTTAATTGGGCAAAAATGGCTTTACAAATAAACATGAACTTTTACCTAAAGCCTATGAATGCCGGAATTTTATCCCAGATGTTATTCTGAGTCACCAAAAAATAATAAGTATAGTAAAAAGTGTATCTTGTCACAGTGTGAAAATGAACTAAGTTCAACTCACATAATTATTAGTCCCTCTCTACCTTTCCTTTCCTACCATAAAATCCCCAAAAGAGGTCAGAGAATCATGTGGGAATTATGCTAGTTGCTGTATATGTCTATTCCAGTTATACATTCTGTAACTGAAGAAATATCATACGTTAGGCTCATGGGATTCACTGAACCCACTGTGAGATGGACCTGAGCTAAAACTCTATTGAGCACCTGACCTCCATAAACCCCTTCTCTGACTGGTGGACCACAATAAGTTCTGAGGTGTCCTGGAATTAGTGTCATTTCAGTGCCAGTGTTCAGGAATCCCTAAAAAGTCTGATTTCCCAATGTAAAATTGTCCTGGCAAATTGTCATATGTCCCTCTAGAGAATACTGGGAGAAATATAAGTAGTATAAACATTTACCAGTGTTGCAAGTTTCTTTTTCAAGTGGACTCAGCCTCCCCTTCATTCAAGGGATTCTAGGTCTATAAACTGGCCCAAGTCTGAGAATTTATTGAGGGTCTATGATTCTCTGTTTTGGTGATTCACGTTAGAATTCTGCTCACATAACCTAGAACTCTTCTGCGTGTAGGAATCAAGTAAGAGATTAGTGAACTGTTCATCTACTTATTTTCTAAAAATACTATGATCAATTAGCTGTTTTCTTTAAATCTGTCCCTATCCCTACACTGGCTTCTACAAATGTTAAGTGCCTGACGTTTTTTGTTTTTTTTTTTTCTGGATGAGAGCCTCGACTAAAGGCCGGGGGTTACCTTGTGTACAGAATGTGATCTTGCCAAAGAGAAGATCTGGTCTCTGCACAGAAAACAGAGAAATCAGTTTTAGAGAATGACAGTGGATTATTATAAACTTAAACAGGTGGTGGCTCCAATTGCAGCTGCTGTTTCAGGTTTGTTTTATTGCTTGAGCAGATTTACCTGCCCATACTCTGATTTGGATATGCAACTAGTGATCTAAAAAATTTTTTTTCTTGGTAGCTGCTTGTAAAGACCAGCAGAAGCAGTTTTCTTTCAGCTGGTTTGAGCAGTAATCCTACCTCAAGGGTACATCAACTCTCAAGCCCTACATCACAGTTTAGTACACAAGGAAATTGATCACCTCTTTTTTTCCACGAGATATGCTGGTCCATTACATGGATGACATCATGCTGATTGGACATAGTGAGCTAGAAGTAGCAACTACTCTAGACATATTGGTAAGATATTTGTGTATCAGAGGATATGAAATAAACTTAACTAACCTTCAGAGGCCTTACACTTGAATGAAATTTTTAGGGGCCCAGTGATGTGAAATTTTTAGGGGCCAACATATTTTTCTAGAGTGAAGGATAAGCTATTGCATTAGATCCCCTATTCCAACGGAAGTAGAGACACACAAGTCTAGCTGGGATGCTTTGGATTTTGGAGGCAACATATTCCTCATGTGTGTTTGACACTGTGGCTCATTTACGTAGTGACCTGAAAGACTGATAGTTTTTTGTTTTTTTGTTTTTAATTAATTAATTAATTAATTTATTTATTTATTTTTGGCTGCATTGGGTCTTCGTTGAGGCAAGCAGGGGCTACTCTTCGTTGTGGTGCATGGGCTTCTCATTGCAGTGGCTTCTCTTGGTGTGGATCATGGGCTCTAGGCATGTGGGCTTCAGTAGTTGTGGGACACAGGCTCAGTAGTTGTGGCTCGTGGGCTCTAGAGCTCAGGCTCAGTAGTTGTGGTGCACGGACTTAGTTGCTCCTCGGGATGTGGGATCTTCCTGGACCAGGGGTCGAACCCGTGTCACCTGCATTGGCAGGCGGATTCTTAACCACTGCACCACCAGGGAAGCCCAAGACTAATAGTTTTGAGTGGGGCCCAGAATATGAAAAAGCTCTACAGCAGGTCACCTCGCTACCACGTATCCTTAGTTGCCCATTTGGCATAGATATCACAGTCTACAGGTTTATTTAATGCAAAAGAAATGAGATCTAACAAGCTCATGCTAAAAGCAAAACAGGAAATTTTAATATGCATTTTTTGGTGAAAAGTTAAGAACAATATCAACAATTATGTATTCTTGAGCCATGGGGAACAAGTTTAAGAACCACATAGGTTTAAGCCAATGATTTAATCCAAATATAAGTTTATATTAACAGTGCAATAAGCCCTTGATTATTTCTAGTTTTATTTGTTCACATTTAATAGTTTGATCAACATCCTCCCTCAAGGTTATTACCATGAGAGAATATTAAGCCCTTTAATTGCATTTTATTGCCTCTCACTGAGCTGGCAACATTGAAGATGGCTTGGCAGATAAATCATATATATTTTTTTCTTCATAAAACAGTTGAGGACAAAAATTTTAATCTAGCCTATTTTTCCCCTGTTTTAATTTCATTTGGTTAGTATATCAGGCAGAAACCATTAAAAGCAAATAGGGTCATTATCTATTAGTTAGACACAGGGTAAGTAATATCATATCGAATAATCAGATAATTGCAGAAAATAATTTTTTCAGTTCTATAATTGGGAGAATGAATTATCATGCAATATATGGAAATATATTGTTAAAATTTTATCTCTGATATGGAATTGGTATCCCCTTCAATAAAGGGTTTGTGAAAGATTTAGAAGATAAATTAACTTCTGTTATGCACTCTGTGCCCAAATAGCAAATAAAATAGTTTAAAACCTTTGCCAAATATCATATTACACAGTTATTAGCAATTATTAATGTGTAATTCATGGCACAGTGTAATGGTCAAAATATTTAACCTAAGGTACAGTAAAATTTGGTGATTTTGTTTTTGCTTTAAATTGTGTATTAACTTACTTATGGTACATAAAGTATTTGTGTAATCAGACACTATGGGATTTTTTACTGCTTTATTACCTAAGTTTATTGTTCAATCAAAAAAACATATATTTTAGGGCCCTTGTTGACAGGAAGTAATTCCAAGTCCTTCATGCTGAACTTCCTCTTCATATTTTCTCCTCCTGCCCTTAGTAAAAGAGAGAGGAGCCAGTCAGCAGTTTTTATCTTTTCTCAGTTCATTTTCTCTTTTCACTTTATCTAAGCTGGGTCGATATTATGCACATGCATAATGTTTTGACTATTCTGAATATAAGGAGAGAATTATTCAGCAAATGTAAATATTGTAGAATTTTGTGTGAGGTACACATTTTGAAATCTCTGACTACATTTACAAATTAGAAGTGAGAAAATATAAACTACAGAAAATTGAATGGAGAGAAATATGAAGTTTCTTTGCACCAGAGTCATTTCTCAATAATGTAAAATACAAGCAAGGTTAATTCACCTTTATGTTTCAGTAAATCAAGAAGATTAAAGCTTGAAAATTATGTGTGTTTGTTAAAATTATATTACACTTTAAGTTCACCTTCACATTAAAATCTATCATGTAGTTATTAGAGAAGGTATTTTTATGAATGAGAAAATAACAGTTTTTAATAGATAAAGTGTTATTTATCCTTCTCATTGTTTTACTAAGAGATTTTTTAAAAGGTTATTATGTTATCTGGTAAATTCTGATTCACGTTCATCAAACAGTCATTCATTGAGCACTGAGGGTCTGAAGCCATATATTGCCCAGTAGATATGGTCAGGTAATTGTCATGACAATAACTGTAATAATGAAATCTCAGTGGCATACCACACACAGAAAAAACCTTTATATTTTTCATGTGCTAATGCAATACAGATCAGCTGGGAGATTTTATATCATGCATCTGGTCTTTCAGTGACCTAAGCTCCTTTGCCAGTAAAACCAAGATTAAGACAGTAAAAATCAACAATGTGATAAAACATATCACAGTTTAAATTATATATAGCATATAGTTAAAATCACTTTATGATCAGAATTTACCATTTTATAGCCATAATTATTTCTCCTCATTAAATCTTTGCAAACAGATTAGATAATAAAACAATCAGAGGGAAAAATCAGAACACTTTTTAAAGATTAAGTTTTCAATATTTTGACTAGCAATTATTACTCATCAATACTGGAAAGTTAAATCACCATTCAGATATATCACTTATTTCTTATGATGCAAAAACTCCACTAACTTATTCTTTAAGCCATCTTTTGAAAACTCTATAATGAGTTCCATATTTCTCAGATCAAAATTAGGTATATTCATGTACATCAATGTGCAGCGTGGGGAACACAGCCACCAATAATGTGATATCTTTGTATGGTGACAGGTGGTAACTAGACTTATTGTAGTGATCATTTGTAATGTATAGAAATATTGAATCACTATGTTGTGTACCAGGAAGTAGATAGAAAATGAAAGAAAGAATGAAAGGAAGGAAGGGAGGGAGGGAGGAAAACAGTCAGGTATATTCAGACATGTTACACATTCTCTGCAATGTTTACTAGATTTTCTCATTCTTTTTGCATTCAATTAGACTTTGTTTCGCTCAAAAATATGCCTGTCACACATCAGTGTGTATAGTTGGCCACATTTATTTGACTGCTCCCATTTCCCTGTGTGGCCATTGCCTATCCATGCTGGCCTTAATATCACTCAGGCCCTTTATACCATCCTGCAATATCTAACTTACTGCTTCTTGTCACTCTATCGTTAACCAATATGGTGACTTTATGTTAATCAAAGCACTTTACTTGTTTTGCAAGGAAGAGTTTCTAATAGCTATCTGTACCCATGTTGACTACAATGAGAATAGTATCCCCTGAAGTGGCAAGAAGCACAACATGCACAGTCATACTTGCACTAGCTCCACTGATGTCCTTCTGGATTCCCATTTGATAGCTAAACCTCTGTCATACTCAATTTTCACACTTCTGTCCCCTCTGTCTCTACCTTTAGTCTCATTAGAAATAATGTTGCTTAGCTTCAAAAGATCTCTAATCTTACAATTATTTTTTCTTCTTTAAAATTTCTGTCCAGTATTCGAAGAAGGGCCAATTACCCAATGTCTTTCTAAAAGTCTTTATTATAAGAAATGATTTACATTTTCTCTCTCTTGTAAGGCAGTCTGCAGTCTCTCTCCTTTCAAAGTCTCTAACCATTAATCTCAAAGATTCTGCTGGCTCTTTTTCTTTTGGCTTCAAACATATTCAAACATTTGGTAAAGCAAATATTTTCAAAAATACAAAAGTAGAAAGAATCATACAATCCTGACTTCTCCTACAATTAAAATGATATATTTGTCTTTTTTCTCCATATTTCAAAGCTCTGTGATCTATAACCACAGCTTTATCACTGTACCTACTCACTATTCAGTCTCTAATTTAACATGAAAAAACACCCTGAATAACCAAATGAGAATATTATAACCTTTGAGTAACTGACATGTTAATTAGAGAAATATTACACTTCAGTGTTTTGCCACCAATTTTTGAGTATAATCTTTGGAATCAGCAAAAACGAGAACACCTTAGAAAAGTCTGTGGTTAATCATAAACACATGTTTAATAAACAATTTATAGAAAAAAGGCATTAAATGAGCTATTCGTTTTTAAGGTTGAAGTATATTTTTATTGAATTAATTATGATATTCTTGGCTCCTATTTCCTGAAGTTATTATTTTCTTTTTCCTCTTTAATAATATCTGATCATGCTCTTTTCTGAATCTTCTTTATACTTTTATATTCCTTTACAGAAAATGGAATATCCCAACTGTATATAAATGTATTAATATTTTTTCTTATATTGGTCACATATTGCTAGCACGAACTATGATTGGATCTTATTAGTGTTGCCCATAGAATACTTCATATAGTTGATACTCAATTAATGTTTGTATATACATATATTTCTCCACTAAATTAATCAAGATTTAAAAAGTTGTACTAATTCTTCCCTTTCTTTAAGTAGATGGAAACAGCTTATTTTATGCACAGGCTCAGAGAATTTATAAGCGACCAAAGCTTGCTATTCTCGATTTGAGCTTTTAAATGGTTAAATGTAAGTGAAATTAGTGAAGTGTTACAATATATCCTTTAAGTTAAGGACTTTTGTTAAGGGATTGAGATGGTAGATCTGTGAGACAAAGTTTTATATTACAAGACCTGTATCTGACATAAACTGTAAACTGATATAGAATTAAAAATATGAAAAATATCTCCATATCTAAGCTCCAGTTCCTATGACTGTATTATACCAGATGGAAATATGGATGTCTGTTTATTTAAGAGTGAGAAAGAAGTAGTACACTTTCTTAGTTGTTACTTTTTAATACTAACTCATCTGTCTTCCTATCTCTAGAGAGCTATCAATTTAATGTAAAGACTAAGTATAGGACAAATTTAATAACAGAGAAATTAGGTTCTAGGTTACCAGACAGCTGCATATCATATTTAAAATATATATTTTATAGTATAGCACTTTGAATAAGCAAACATTCATGTTACTGAATTCAAATATTGTAGCTACCTATGAGGTGCCCCATCCCTAAATTATCTCTGTTAGATGAAGATACCTGTCAAGATGGTCTGATAATTGGTGTTTTAATAAATTTTGCAGATGATTCATATGCTCAAAATTTTTTTTAATCAAATTTTTATAAATATAATTTACATGGACTAAAATGCACACATTTTAGGTCTACAGTTCACCAGTGATGGATATTTGGGTTGTTACCAATTGGAAGTTACTATGAATTTAAGCTTCAGTGAACATCAGCATACATGTTTTTGTCTAGCCATATCTTTTCATACCTTTTGGTTAAATATCTAGGAGCAAGAGTGTTGCTACATGTGGTAAATATATGTTAACTTGATAAGGAGCTACCAAATAATTTCCAAAAATAATTACACCTTATATCACTGCCTGGAATGTAAGAAACTCTCTGTTACTCCACATACTTGTCAACACTTGAAATAGTCAGACTTTTAATTTTTGGCCTTTTTAGTGCATGTATAGTATTCTAGTCCATTTGGGCTTAAATAACAAACATTTATTTTGAGAGCCTGCATCCTAGATCATTGATGGCCTTTTTCTCACTGTGTCCTCACATGATGACAGAAAAAGGGCGAGAGAGATCTTTGGGGTCTCTTTTATAAGGACACTAAACCCATTCATGAAGACACCCACCCCCCCAGCACCTAATCACCTCCAAAAGGCCTTACTTCCTAATACCATCACATTGGGGGTTAGCATTTCAACATATGAACTTCAGGGGGACGCAAACATTCATTCCATAACATAAATTCTTACATTTTTGTGATTTTAGTTTGAATTCAACTGAGGACTAATGCTTTTGATTATCCATTCATGCATTTGTTTTATTTAATAACAGTTTTTTTTTTTTTTTTGGAAAGTCTCTCTTCTCTTTTATTTTCTGGAGGAGTTTACTAGAATTAGAATTATTTCTTCCTTACATGTTTGGTAGAATTCATCACTGAAGCCATTCAGGCCTAAATATATATATATATATAATTTTTTTTTTGATGGCTTTAAGTCAAAATCTCAATTTATTTAATGAATTTAGAATTTCAGTTTTTTTCTTGGGTTAATGTTGGTCTTTCAACAAATTGTCATCTCATAAAAATATTGAAGTTAATTGGCAAAAAGCTTTATAAGACTCCAGTGATTTCATTTGAATACCAGTAGTATTTTTACTGATATCTCCTTTTTCACTCCTGATAGTGATAATTAATCTTTCTCTCTTCTTTTTCTGTATCACTCTAGATAGAGATTGGTCAATTTCATTGGTATTTTCAAATAACTGAGTGTGGTTTCATTGTTTTTCTCTGTGCTTTTTCCCTCCCATGTTCTCTTTCACTGATTTACCCTCTTATAATTAATATGTCCTTCCTCTCTGCACCCTTACACTTCCAGGATTTCCAATACACTGATATTTAGACAGCTTAAAATTTCACACAGGTAACTTAGTCTCTGTTCATTATTGTTGTACCTTTCTTCTTTGTGATTCAGGTAGAATAGCTTTCCTTCCCTTATCTTCAAGTTTACTGATCTTTTATGCTGCAGTATCAATCTGCTATTAGAGCCATCTCGTAAAATTTATTTCAGATTTAAATATTTCACCATTAGAGACTAGTTTGGTTATTTTTTCATAGTTACCATTTCTCTCATTATTATGTCCATATTTTTTTTCAATTCTGAAATATATTTATAATAGCAGTTTTGAAATTTGTCTGCTAATTACATCATCTCTGTCATTTTTGTTTCTATTGATTGATTTTTTTTTTCTCCTGTTATGTGCCACATTTTCATTGTGTGGCAGAAATTACGTGTTACATTGATTGTCAGATTTCGTTGTCTTCTTTTAAACAATGTTGATGTTTTTCTGGTAGGCACTTACTCTATCTGTAGATCAAGTAAATTTTTGTGGGACTAGAGTAGCTTTTACTTTAGGGCTCATTTACTTGTTCACCTAAGGAATGGTCTTTCTAAAATGTCTACTGAAATACCCAGGGACTCAGCAAATTCAATACAGTCTGGATGTTTGGATATCAGACTTCCCCCTTGTTGGGGAAGCTAGTAAAGTAGTCTTGTTCAGGCTTCAGAGGCAGCACTAGGCCTGTCTCTGACCGGACAATGACAAGGGCAATAAAGCTGGCTGCATGCCAAACTGCTGAGCTACACTGAGGCGGGCAGGGGTGGCGCCAGCACACCTTGTAAAGCCTTAGATAAGATAGGGAGTAAGTCATGGAACTTCTTGCACCTTGAGGGCCTGGCCAGCCCCTGGGGATCAAGAACATTCCAAAACTTATGAGTTAAGACCAAGGCATTTATGACAACAACCAGAGCTGCAAACTTGCAAGTAGGCTGATTGTTACCAGCTTGTGGCCTGGTGCTAAAAGCTGGGCTCCTTCGAGTGGCAAACTGAAGTCTCACCCATGGGGTGGATGCACCACCGGAACCTTCCCAACTGGGACTCCAGATTGCCGTTCAAGGGACTTCTCAGAGCTGCTTGGATCTGGACGTAGGAGCTTCCCCAATTCAGTGATGTATAAACCTCTGTCTTTACTATTCTTTCTTAGTTATACGATTCTTTTCTTAATTAGTATACTGTAATCTTTGTTGATTCAATAAACTCTCTCTAAATTCTTGTTTAACTGACTATAGAGTGGTTATTTTGCCAGAGAATCCTAACCTTGAAACCGAAAGTAAGGCTTTTGGCAAAACACTCCCTATATAGTGTACCTTGCTGTCATTGTTTAGTTTAGAGCTACCTGAAGTTCTTCGTTCCCTGGTAGTTGTTCTTTACTCAGCTTTATGAAGTCTTAGCCTAAATATGAGACCTTAGTCATTACCCAGGGACTCTGGTGGTCCCTTATGGAGATTTCTGTAGCTCCTTTTCTGCATAGTGTTAAAATGCAAATTTGTGACACATTAAAAATGTATTTTAAAATTTATTTGAGCAAGCAACTGTTGGAATGGGAAAGCACCAAACCAAATGTGGTTATGAGCTCTCTGGGCAAGGGCTAGAGCAGAGAAATTTATTGGCACACAGGGAAGCAAAGCAATTAGTCAATTGGCTATAACTTATTTGTTTGCTTTATTTGGAAACATTTAGTTTTTGGCTGCTGTGAAATCTGTTTGTCATTTTCTCAGAATGAAGAGAATCTAGTTAACTCTTCATGAGTAGTTATTCTTGAGTTGCATTTTCTCAGATTCAAGAAGGCCTTAGCTAACTGGGTTTAGTTTGTTTACATATGTTACCAAAGGCACTACAGTTGCCCCAGTCTAATGACCCTCTTGCTTAACTACATTATCCACAGACGACTCCTATCTGCTATTGCACCCAATAGATTCCATCTGTCTTAGTTCCACGAATACTGGTCTATGACTCTTCAGCTCAGTAAGAGCAGCATGCTCTGCTGGGTTTCCCCTCCCTAAAGATAGAGGGTGCCTCCACTCAGACCTCACAATGCCCTGTGTCCTGTTGTCTAATGTCTGAAAACAGTTACTTCTCTCATCCTGCCCAGTTTTCTAGTTGTTTACAGTGGGAGGGCTTTCTGGTACCATCAGTCCTTCATAGCTAAAAGCAGAAGGCCCTTGTTCACTGAACTTTGAAAACTATTAACTTAAAAGAAAAATACCCAGTAACAAATTCGGTATTGTTATCACACTCTTTCCAGTCACTCTGTCTCTGCAATTGCATTTACTATTCTTGACCACACTTTCCCTTTTTTCATAGACTTTCTCTTTTCTTTTCCATAATTTATCAGAATGGCATGCTACAAACCTAGGTTAAATTATCTCTTGAATCCCTTCTCTGACTCCAGTCTTTAACTTTCCAATCCATTAAGAATTCAATGTTTAGATAGATTATTCTTAAAAATATTTTGATTGATCTTCTGATCAAAGCTTTAAACGGTCTCATCTTTCAAACTTCAAGAAGTTATATTTCTCTGCCTAGTATTTAATGCTGCTCAGATCTGGATTTCTATCTCTCTAAGTGTATGTTTCTCTGTTTACAACATATACCTTCACCCCAATATCTATGTGACATGTTTATCACACCTAACTTTACTGTTGTGGTTTTCCTTGTTGGGCTGCTAATTTCCTTTAAATCTCGGGTTGCCAGATAAAAATACAAGCTATTCAGTTGCATTTGAATTTTAGATAAATGATGGGTAAGTTTTAGTATAAAAATATACAAAATATTGGGACTTCCCTGGCGGTCCAGTGGTTAAGACTTCGCCTTCCAATGCAGGGGGTGCAGGTTCAATCCTTGATCAGGGAGCTAAGACCCCACATAAAACATAAGCAATATTGTTACAAATTCAAAAAAGACTTTAAAAATGGTCCACGTCAAAAAAAAACACACACACACACACTGAAATATTATGTGGGATATACTTATAGTAATAAATTATCCATTATTAATCTGAATTCATACTTAACTTTTTTTTTTTTTTTGCCAAGCCTGGCAACACTATTTAAATTGCTTCCTATTTTCAAGTCCAGACTTATGTTATAGATCATATGAAAACTTTCCACTTCTCTAATAATCACTTTTTCATCTCTGAACATCTACCTATGTTGGCTACCTATGTTCTATCCCATCTGACTGTGCAATCGATATGTACAAAATATACATGCAACATTAAATAACTGTATTTTTAATTTTCATTTATTTAATTCCTACTTACAGGCAGAAATTTTAACTTATATTTATTATGTATTCTTTCAGCAGTTGCAATATAAATCTTTTTTTTTTTTTTTTGCTATACGCGGGCCTCTCACTGTTGTGGCTTCTCCCGTTGCGGAGCACAGGCGCCGGACGCGCAGGCTCAGCGGCCATGGCTCACGGGCCCAGCCGCTCTGTAGCATATGGGATCTTCCCAGACCGGGGCACGAACCCGTGTCCCCTGCATCGGCAGGTGGACTCTCAACCACTGCACCACCAGGGAAGCCCGCAATATAAATCTTAACTATTTATTACCAATTGCTTATTCATATTGTTACAGTGTGCTAATATGTTACCCTACATATTGCTTTTAATTCTACTTCAAATGAATAATTTCCAGAAGGAACATTTTCTGTGACCTAATGCTTCAGTTTTAAAGTGATAAATGTTACACTTAAACAAAACATGAAAACGGAGTACAAAGACCTCATGTCCTTTTCATAGAATAAATTTCCAAATTCTCCTTTCTGCATATGCAGTTTTCTACCTCAGTCCCTACCCTCTGTTTCCTTCACAGCTGTCATTGATCTAATTTATGCTTTCATTATCTGGGTTGTTGCAAGTCTTCCAAATGGTCCTTTAACTCTAGTCTTTCATAATTTAAATCTATTTTTTTTCTTAGAGCAGACAGTGGCATCTGTCCAAAACTATACCTGATTATTCAATAGAATGGCTTAAAATTTTAGTGATTTTGTACAGCCTTCATGAGAATTTCAGTCTACTCAACACTTTTTCTAAGACCCACTATGACAACCACTTGCCTTTCAACCACATCTTCCACTATTCCTTCCTTACTGTTTACCTTTTGAAACTGATCTGAATTGGGCACTGCACTTGAGAACATTTTATCTGTGTAAAGGAATCCATTCCAGATAACAAGAAGAAATGAAAGAGGAAGAGTAGAGTCTAGTCTCTATGTGGATCACAAGCTTTGGTCACTTTTACTAAAAAACAACATCCCAAGAGAATATTGAGGGTAGAATAAGTTGTAGACATAGGTATAAAGCAATCCTGTTTTTAATGAGCAATATATAAAAAACATTAGAATGAAATATATCACTAGGTCACTTAATGAGAGTTACTCCTTGAGAATCTATTCATTATATATATAATTGTTTATTAAAATTTGAATTTTCTACAAATAAAGGATAAAAAATTTATACCATTTCCTTTTTCCAACAATTTGAAATACAAAGTTGTAATTTCAAAAGAAGAGGGCATATTTTATGAATAACATAACTTTTAATTATGATAAATTCTTTTCTCTTAAATGATCAAACCCCTAAGTTAAAATAAAAATCAAATCAGTGAAACTAAAAGATCTCTTAATGGTCTTGAGAGCTTCAGGTTAGTGATCTCAAACTGATTATTATTAAATATTTATTTCTCAGGCATTAGAGCTTCTGGAAGCATACATGTATATGTGAATGTTACTTTCATGCTCAATAAAAGTATAAATATTTGAAAAAGATATGGAATTTTAAAAATTTGCCTTAGAGGTGTAAAAAAAGAAATAATAGCTTCTTCCATCCTGTCAAAAATCTCCTTGTAGCACATGTATTGAATACACTTTCTGTGCCAGATATCTTCAAACATGATTTTATAGCACATGTACAGTAAATCTAACCACTTTTTTTCTTACTAAACTGAGACAGCAGATTGACAGAACTGTGTTTGAATGCAGCTGTGTCTAGTGTCAAAGACAAGCTGATGCTCTTTACACATCACCATCCTGACTCCCATACGTCATATTCTAAAAAGGAAACACCTGGGAGTTGCCTGTTGGACATCTAGATAAATCTTAGACTTTTAAATTCAACATGATGTAAACTAAATTTTTTCTACTACCTGGTCAGTATCAACCAAAACTCGTTTTGAATCTTCTCTTATGCTGTTTCAGCATTTTTCTCGTGTAAAGAAATCTCTTTTCATCCAGCTTTATTCCATTTTTGAATGATCGAATCAGGAAAATAAATGTTGTTTATGTAACTCAGGCCTCCATTATGATGAATTCCCATCAGCAATTTTCAAAAGCTATCTTCATTTACTCCTCCAAGTGCTTCTAAAACTCCCAAAATGGTCATTGATATCCTTAGTCACTAACAGTAATCTAGGCAATGTGTCTTTTCCAACTGCCAATAATGCTGATTTATATGTTCTGTTTGGAGTTTTCCTTGTTACAATCAAATAGCAATTTTATTTAACTGAACAGTAACTTGCTGAAAATTAATAGAATTTGCATACACTTATCCTTGTATAACATTACATACTTTAAGCAAGAATGTGTTTGAAAGGAGAAAAATATATTTTACTTACCAACCTGCATTCAGTCAGTTTGTGAGACTAATACTATCACCCTGATTAACTTGAAAATCTATTAGCCTCATTAGTTTAGAAGTAAGACTTTTTAGTGTGACAGGTAGATGGTGGGTGTTGATGTCCGTACCATTTTTTTTAAAATATGAAACTTTATGTCTGTGACAATCCACAGGTCACAATTATCTTGGAATAATATATATGAATCGATACAACTGGGCTTGAGAAAAGTGCAAGAATTCCGTATTTTTCACTACTAAGAATACTGTACATTTGTTCTGAGAACTTATAAGTAGGTGTTCCCCATAAGGATGTTAACAAATTCAGAAATAATTCCATGAAGAATTTCCTCCAAATAATTTCTAAATGTGATAAGGTTTAATGTGACAGGAAATGTATATATTTTGGCCTCAAGTCCTGATGAGATGTTGATGGCAGCTGGGAGAGATCCTTATGGCAAGTCAGTTACATTTTAGTACTCAAATAATTATCCTCTCACTGTGAAATATGTGGGGAAATGTTGGGGGGTGGGGAAGAAGTATAGTTCTTAAAAATTCAGAGTGAAAATTTCAGTAATATAAAAGAAATATTTTTCTTTTTAGTGAAGAATTAGTTTACAATTATGGAAAATAAATTTGATTTTCAAAGTCACTAATTGCTTTCCATAGAATACAATTAAGTCAAGTATGCAAAAATCCAAAGACCATATGTGACTATGATTATTGGCCATAGCAGGGCTCACCTAGTGTGCATTTGCAATCAGAGGATAAGTAATGGGAAAGACTTAGACGTCACCAAAAGCAAATAACCTGCCATCTCTCCCTCTTTGTCATCTAATCAGGGAAAGGACTCCTTGCCCCCTGCAACTGAATACCGTGGGGCATGTACTATATTGGATTTTATGTCAGGTCATGCAGAGCTGGTAATGAACTCTGAGCAAGTACTCCTGACACGACAGAGAACATAGCTTCACATCATTAAATTAGTTTTCTGTCATCGAAACCCATACTAAGTGACACTTGTTTTTTCAAAGTCTTTAAATAATTGATAGTCTTGTATAAAATACACAGAAGGAACTGTAACTCCTCTAATTGACTACATGTATTAGAAATAACATGTTTTCTCTCTCTCTCTTAATAAACACTGAACGTGTGACACTGGAAAATTACACGTTACATATATGTCAAAACACTGGATTTAAGAACCTCACCACTATGAAAGCAGCTATTATTTATTCTATGTACTAACTATGGATACTTATACTGTACATGTTCTATACTATAGGTAAATCATAAAATAATCTGAAGAACTTTAAATTTTTTATTATAAAATTATTTTCAAAAACAAAGAAAAACATAAAGAATAATACTGTGAACACTCAAGTATACCAATGCCTACGTTCAATAAGTTTTCAATTTTGCTAATTTGCTTCATCTGCACACACATAAAAATGAATACTGAAGAGCTAAAATACCTAAAGTTATTTACAGGTGCCATAACACTTTATCTTTAAACTTGTGAACAAATATGCTCAAATAGTAAGGAAAACTTTGCATACTTCACTGCAATTTAATTTTCATGCTAACAAAATTAATATTATCTATTATACATTCCATTTCTAATTTCTCCAACTCTTTTTGAAAATTTCTTTAGTAGCTGTTTTTTGCCCCCAAACAAAATATATAACCAATGCCCACACATTTCATTTTCTTGTTATGTCTCATCGATCTATTTAATTTAATATAATGCCTGCCTTTATCCTTTTAAAGAGCTTGCCTCTTTAATACCAATTTTCAGACTAAGAAGCTGATTTATTAGAGACATCTAATTGTGATACGTGTTTTTTTTTTAATTTGTTAGGTTTTTGTCTTTCTTTTATTGGAGTCTTCCTGTGGAGTCATCGATTTTTATTTATTCAATCTGTTCCAATCAATTAAAATAATTAAAATTTTGATGCTCCAATTTTTACAAATTTAAAAAGTAATGGAGGGCTTCCCTGGTGGCGCAGTGGTTGGGAGTCCGCCTGCCGAAGCAGGGGACACGGGTTCGTGCCCCGGTCCGGGAAGATCCCACATGCCGCGGAGCGGCTGGGCCCGTGAGCCATGGCCGCTGAGCCTGCGCGTCCGGAGCCTGTGCTCTGCGGCAGGAGAGGCCACAGCAGTGAGAGGCCCGCGTGCCGCAGGGAAAAAAAAAAAAAAAAAGTAATGGAATCTTCAGGTTGACTTCTATAGAAGTCAAGGCTAAGTGAATCATTAGCCTTGGAATTTCTTTACTTCTGGTGCATCATAAAATATGATGCACAACTTGTACTTGACTTGAGCCAGGTCTAGCATTAGCTATCATCCACACATTTAATGGGAGCCCCAGTAGGTTGTGGTCAGAGTGATCATTGTTACTGGGATATCAGTGCTTTAAAATACCTTTATGGGAGAGATATAAATTAAGTATTGATAAAATTGTGACTTTGTTTTAATATTTGAAATTTCCAATGCGTATTTAGTGTTGCAGACAATTTATATAAGATTTTTTAAAATATTCTATTTCACTTAAACATCAGTTTTTAACCTTAGTTTTCACCTGAATATATGCCAGAAAAAATATTTCTAAAGCATTAAAAATGACTGAATAAAGTTTGTTTATTTATAGTAGTTCTTATCCAGTACAAATAGTAGCAGGATAGTCCTCTCTCTGTCTCTCTCATATACACACCAGCATTGTGTATGTCGTATTTTAAATATTTTACTTTAAGGATATGTTTGCAGAAAGATTCTTTGGTTAAGTATATTGGAATTCATTATATACCAGATTCTATTAAATGTTAAGAATACTATTTTTGGACTTCCCTGGTGGCACAGTGGTTAAGAATGCACCTGCCAGTGCAGGGCACACAAGTTCGTGCCCTGGTCCAGGAAGCTTCCACATGACGCGGAGCAACTAAGCCCATGCACCACAAATACTGAGCCTGCACTCTGGAGCCCACGAGCCACAACTACTGAGCCCACACGCCACAACTAATGAAGTCCACGCACCTAGAGCCCATGCTCCACAAGAGAAGCCACCACAATGAGAAGCCCATGCACCACAACAAAGAGTAGCCCCGGCTCGCCACAACTAGAGAAAAGCCTGTGCACAGCAACGAAGACCCAGTGCAGCCAAAAATTAATTAATCAATTTAAAAAAGAATACTATTTTGAGCATTATCTTTGTTGATAGGGCTGCCATAACAAAATGTTATGAACTAGGTAGTTTAAACAACAGAAACTTATTTTCTCACAGTTCTAGAGGCTAGAAATCCAAGATCAAGGTGTTGGCACGTTTGGTTTCTCTTGAGGCGTCTCTCTTTGGCTTGCAGACTGCTGTCTTCTGACTGTGTCCTCACATGGCTTTTCCTCTGTGCATGCATCCCTGCTGTCTCTTTCTCATCATATATGGACACCACCATATATGATCTCATTTAACTTTAATTACTTCTTTTAAGGTTCATCTCCAATATAGTTAAATTCTGAGATACTGGGCTTTGGGACCTCAACATATGAACTTGTGAGGAGCACAATCCATCCCATAATAAGCAAGCTGAATTACATAGTGAAAGATTCACTGTGTGTGGCCCGGTAGGCTGCAGGTGAAATTCTGGGTGTGGCGTTTGTTGACCTGTGATAAGTAATTTAATTCTTTAACCCAGGTTTTTCTCTTGTCTAAGGGGATGTAAGTGGAATTGTAATAAATGGCTTGTTCTGAAAATTAGAGATAGTATTTGTGGTGTGCCGGGCACATAATATGTCAGTAAATATGTTCTCTGTTGCAAAAATTAACATTCCTCTTGTTTCATGGAGAACAAATTCAATAATATGTATTATTTTCTTGCTATAATTTTGAAAACAATATCTAATTCTTTTAAAATTTTAATATTTGTGTTTACATCTAACATTGAGCATCTCCACTGGTGTGCCAAGGATGACTTTCAGGTTTCTGACAGATTGAGCCCCTCAGTTCCAAGCCTTGGACAACCCCCTTTTTCTCTCTTTATCATTTTTTGTGGGTTTGCTTTGTCGTATAAAAGTTTAAGAAGCTATGTGTTCACAACACATACACACACTTAAGATGATGTCAAAGGGCACATCATATTAAATTAGTGGTTTCTTTCACCATCATATACAAATTACAAGCAATGAGATATTTTTAAAAGTAATTTTCATAATAATTTTAAGAGGCTCCTCTCCTGTATTTTGTTTAAACTTTTGATAATAATAATGAACCTAAGATAATCCTTAATTTTGATATGTGGAATTATTTTCTCATTGAAATACATTTGTGACAGTATTTTACATAAAATTGAATTAAATATGTTTTTGCATTATTAGCATAAACAAAAATACTTGCATGGAAGTATATATAGAGAGAAAAAGCAAAAAGATAACTTTAGTAGGTAGAATCTATACTTATAATTTATGAAGGCAGAACAAAGGTTTTTAATTTTATAATAGCCAACAAACTGTAAATAACATGATACAAAATTCGTTAATACACTTTATCTTTTGAATAAAAGCCTATTTTAACTTTCTCCAGCTGCAGTTCATTAATTTCTGAATTTATAACAGAGAAACAGCAGCAACTGTTTTAGCCTTTTGCTCTTCTGATTACACAGGAGTGCCATCTAGTGTCAAAACAGTAACTGCATCCTTTCTGTCCTATGGAGACTCCTGATTGCTTATGGAGTGGAAATAATACATTTTATACTACCTTTCTGTAAAATACGCTTTAAAGAAATATATCACAATGAATAGTTGGGGACTACCTCTGTATAAATTAACAGAAGAATGTCATCCAAGTAGCCTTTAGCTATTTTTGGTTTTTTCCTGTCATAAAGTGAAAATTTAATTTAATGCAAAGCAAATTCATTAAGGCATTCTTTATAAGCAGTTGTATTAAGGAAAGAAATTCAGAAAGGTAATTACTACCCAAAAAGCTCAATGATATATCAATTTATTTTTAAATTTTAAGTTAAATTAAATTCAGAAATGCATAAAATATACTTTTTTTTGTTGTTCACAATTAATCTGTTATAATTAAAATCTACTGAAAATGAGGAAAACACTGAATGCAAATCCAGTTGAAAGATTGTCTGAGATTATAGTAATTTTATCTATTGCTGTTTATTAAATGCTTATTATAAAAACGATAACTTATCTATAAAATTTTAACATAAACTTCTCGTGCTCTACTAGTTTGCTATTGAAAATTCTTCTTGAATTTCACTTAAATTGAGTACTGAGATAATCCAAATGAAAGTGAAAAACAAGTTTATTAAATTGTTTTATTAGCTTCTGCCTTTGTAGTTGAGTTTTATTATAAATAAGAGAATTTTCAGTTATTTCATTTCTTCTCTAGGAAGACAGTTTCGTTTTACAAGTGCAATGAAATATCACCTTATCAATTAATTTTCTATCATGTAGAACAGTGCTATACAAATGCTAGGAGGCACTTGAGTGGAATTCGGTAATAAAAAGTAGAAGATAAAAGTGCAAGTAGAAGGGAACTTGGTTGAATGAGAGAAGTTGTGGAAGAAGAGGACAAGAGGCAGTAGATACTGTGGTGATTCAATTCCAGCAGCCACAGTGGCTTATTTTTCTGGATCTGGATGACACACTCGCATATACCATCAGTGGAGGTCTGGCTATCAACTCGTGGCCCACACAAGGCTTCCTACTTTAGCTCCAACATTGGGCTGCTGCAAAAAGGAGCAGCCTCAAGCCCTGGCACCTTAAGAGAACCTAGCCCACAGTTAAAGCCAGTTAGCACCATGCATCCTGAGACTGACATTTATATTTTTCAACAGATCTGAAAAGTAGAATCATTGTTTCAAAGCACACGTAGTAACTAGCGTCTGTACTTCTGACTACCAGTTCCAGCTTAACTCAACCTGACATGTCAGAAGGCAGGGTTAAAGCTCAGTTGTGAAATCAAGCATACCTGGTTGTTATTTGTGTCTTTCCTATGTCCTATGTGTAATCTGAAGTAGTCAGTCTACCTTTCAGATTTGTTGGAAAAAATTAAATGACTTTACTATCACATTCAGGGGAAAGTGTTATTATAACAAAGAATCTTAGATGAATTCATGTATTAATAGGAGGAAAAAAAAACAGGATCAAGCCTCGGTCTGACTGGTTTTAAAATCCACACTTTTGCTGTTGTAACACGATACATCTCTAAACCAAGTTCTGTCAGTAACTAATGACATATACATTTGAGAAAATCACGTTAGTCATCGTCCTTGTTGGCAGAATATGCTGGTGGTATTGTCTATGTATTTTTTAACTCAAATAGTTTTGCTTGCAAAACAAAATGTTTGTTATGATTTATTCCATCATCATATTGCTAAAAGTTCAGTAGGGAGGTGAATGATTTAAAAAATATTTTAATAAAGCTTTAGAGCTTTTATTAATGGTGGGGAGTAAGTTAACACTAACATCTGAAGTGGCAGCAGAAAATATAATAGAGGAGGTAATAAATGAACAGAGCCTTGGAGGATAAGTCGATATTCACACAGCAGACAAGAGGAGGGGGATGCCACAGCATGTGGAGGAAACAATAAGAAATTGAGGCACTTGCATTAGCTAAATACACTCAGTGTATTGCCAGTAGTTTATTAGGCTTGTAAGGGTGTGAGGATTACATGAAGTAACCCGTGTAAATCAACAACTTGGACACTTCCTCTACTGGTAAATAGCAAGCAGTCCACAAATGTTAGTTATGCTATATAATAATGGTCTCTTGTAGGAAAAATAGAGCAAGAGAGAAGACCAGCAACATAAGCAAGAGAATGATCCCCAAGTACCTGTTACATGGCACCATAAGTACTTTTTTTCTGTGGATGATGGAAAGCCACAGAAGAATACTAAGTTTGGAAGAGTCAGGATGACGTTTTAATATTAGGATGACCACTCTATTAGCTAATATGTGAAGGATTGATTAAAAAATAATATGAGGGAGTCAAATTTAAAGAATGATGCTCATGGCAAGAACATAGGCGATAGTAGAGGGATAAAGAGGACACACTCATAATTGAAACTTTACACGGCAGTGTAGATAGGACTTTGCCAATGGCAAGGTACAGGGGGAAGTCCAGGATGACTTCCAAATTTCTGACCTGGTTACTCTGGTGATGGTGTTTCCAAAAAATTTAGATCCAGAGCAACAGTGTTCATGAGACACCGACTTGAAAATACTACCATCATTTCAGTACTCAACAAAAATCTCATTCCTCCCAAGAGGAAGCACCTTGTCAAAATTCGTTTTTCAAAGCTGCCAACTGTTGCAGGTTAGCTTCCCAGGGACACAGACTCCATGACAGAGAGGAAGATACTGGAATTTCATTAGGGAGTGTGCTTAGGATTTGTGGAAGAACGGGAGAAGAGCGGCGTACATGGAGACAGAGGTTTGTGATTCAGTCAGTAAAGGCTTCACAGCTCTATGTGGATCTCTGAGGCTGAGATAACTCTTCAGGTTTTCACTCGTTCTGGCAACTTTATGTCTTTATATATTACTATACAAATTGGGCAATAGTTTGGGCTGCACCAGAAAGGTCCATGACTTCACACCAGGCAGCTTCCAGCCAAGGCACCTCCCCAAGAGAGCTGACAGGTGAGGGATATCAGGGGCCAGCATCCCCAGGACCAAGGGGGAAATTGTCTTTATTCCTGAAGGGGGGTCTCTGTGGTGCATGACAGCATCTCTTCCACGAGCTTTTTGAATCTCACATTCTTTCAATTGTAGAAACCATTTTAACTAAGCTCTTGCCTTTATTGCTTATTGTCACTTAGTGCTCAAATTCAGTCATTTTTCCCTTGACTGCAACTTTTTTTATCCCCCCCTTTCTGTCCCAATACTACTAATTAGGAACACTCCTTCCCTGCCCTACTTGGAGTACATTCTCTATCCATCTCTAAGAGCTACATTAAAATATATCTGTAGCTCGAGAAGAAAGCTTAGTTTCTGCCTCCTAATATGTCTTATATCTTAGTGGGTCGTGATTGGCTGATTTTGAAGGTGATTCTTACACAATACTGTCTCAACTTACGGCTTTGCAGTTCTTGCAGCCGTCTCTTCTTGTTTTGAATATAAATGTGTTTAAGCAGCCTATAACTATCTTTAGAGCTTCTCTATCCCACATTGGTTTCACTCATCTTTAAATTCTGGTAGACTTACACAGGGTACCATGGAGAGGCTAACTATTAGAGAGGCAGTTAAGAATACTTGCACAAATGCCTAGGTTTAAAGATTGGCTCTTTCCTTTACTAGATCTCTGAAATTGATTTTTTACTCATTATTCCTTGGTTCACCAATTTTTAAAGTAAAAAGATAGTGTTGGTACCTGTTTATAGGCTTGCTATAAAGTTCTGAGTGACAGGATTTCATGTGGAAGAATTTTAAATAGTGCTGCCTCTTAATAAGTACTCAGTACATTTTAACTATTATTTTTATATTACTCCTCCTAAATAGATGGATCAGACTTACTTTTTCACAGTTATATCCCTCCCAAAATTTGCATGATTTGTATTGTATTTGAACAAATAGATATAATACAATGTGGCAGGCACACATCATATAATATAAGCAATATATATTTGAAACAATGTGTTCTTACTATGTGTATGCTAAAAGTGAGTGATTTAATTTAACAAAATATGCTGTGTGTTATTTAGTTATAACTTCTCAGGCTACAAAATTCCTGGGGCCATAAATATTCGATAAACTTTTAAAAGGTATTTTTAAAACTTTTTAATTTTGAGATAATTGTAGATAGACATGCAGTTGTAATAAAAAATACAGAAATATCTGATATCTTTTGACCCAGTTTCCCCAATGGCAACATCTTGCATAACCATATTACAACACCATGTCCGGAACATTGACACCAAGGCAACCTGCTGACTTATTAAGATTTTACCAGTGTACATGCACTCATGTGTCTGTGTGTCTGCACATGTGTGATTTATTTTTATGAAATTTTATCACATGTGTAGATTCCTGCGACCACCAAGGCACAGAACAGGTCATCACAAGTATCTGTCATAGCCACAGCCACCTTCCTTTCTCCCCTGCAACCACTAATGTGCTTCTCTCTAATCCCTGGCAACCTCTAATATGTTCTCCATTTCTGTAGTTCTGCCATATCAAGCATGTTACATAAATGAATTCATAAAGCATGTAAACCTTTTAGACTGATTTTGTTTCCCATTCAGAATAACTCTCTTAAGAACCATCCAAGTTGTTGTGTGCATCAACAGTCTGTTCCTTTTTATTGGTGAACAGGACTACACAGTATGTATGGACCACAGTTTATTGAACCATCACCTGTTGATTATTAAGAATAAAGCTGCTATGGACATTCACATACAGCTTTTTGTACATTTACAGGTTTTTGTGTGAACATATATTTTCATTTTTATGACATAAGCACTTAAAAGTGCAATTGTTGAGCCATATATGAACACATGTTTAGTTTTGTAAGAAACTTTTCAGCTACTTTCCAGAGTGACTGTTGCATTTTAAATCTTTACCATCAATGTATGACTGGTTTAGTTTCTCTGCATCTTTGCCAACATATGGTGTTTTTATTATGAATTTTATTTAGCCATTCTAATAAATGTGTAATGATAGCTCATTGTGGTTTTAACTTACATTTCCCTGATGGCTAATGATGTTGTAATAAATACTTGTGTTTTATTTTAAACTAGTTTTGCTAAAATAACCACTACCTTATTATATATAAGGTGTCATATAATAATTGTGCAAGCATGCTTATATCTAAATCTATATAGCTAAACTTACATTTAAGGGAGATCACTGCATGACAACAGTGTCACTGGTCATGTATCGTGGATGAGCAAAGAAATAAACTGTTGTTTGTTTGAAGCCAAAAAAAAAGTTTTCAAAACTTACTAAGAAGCTATAGTAAATAAGTTAACATGGTGTCAACATAAGAAAAGACAAGGGGAGGACCTTCAAGATGGCGGAGGAGTAAGATGTGGAGATCACCTTCCTCCCCTCAAATCAAAAATACATCTACATGTGGAACAACTCCTACAGAACACCTACTGTATGCTGGCAGAAGACCTCAGACTTCCCAAAAGGCAAGAAACTCTCCACGTACCTGGGTAGGGCAAAAGAAAAAAAAAAAGAGACAAAAGAATAGGGACGGGGGCTTCCCTGGTGGCGCAGTGGTTGAGAGTCCGCCTGCCGATGCAGGGGACACGGGTTCGTGCCCTGGTCCGGGAAGATCCCACATGCCGCTGGGCGGCTAGGCCCGTGAGCCATGGCCGCTGAGCCTGCGCGTCCGGAGCCTGTGCTCCGCAACGGGAGAGGCCACAACAGTGAGAGGCCCAAGTACTGCAAAAAAAAAAAAGAATAGGGACGGGACCTGCACCTCTGGGAGGGAGCTGTAAAGGAGGAAAGGTTTCCACACACTAGAAGCCCCTTCACTGGCGGGGACAGGGGGTGGCGGGGGGAAGCTTCGGAGCCACGGAGGAGAGCGCAGCCACAGGGGTGCGGAGGGCAAAGCGGAGAGATTCCCGCACAGAGGATCTGTGCCGACCTGCACTCACCAGCCCGAGAGGCTTGTCTGCTCACCCGCTGGGGCGGGCGGGGGCTGGGAGCTGAGGCTCGGGCTTCGGAGGTCGGATCCCAGGGAGAGGACTGGGGTTGGCTGCGTGAATACAGCCTGAAGGGGGCTAACGTGCCACAGCTAGCCAAGAGGGAGTCCGGGAAAAACTCTGGACCTAAGAGTCAAGAGACCGTTGTTTCAGGGTGCATGAGGAGAGGAGATTCAGAACACTGCCTAAACGAGTTTCAGAGACAGGTGCGAGCTGCAGCTCTCAGCGCGGACACAAGAGATGGGCATGAAACGCTAAGGATGCTGCTGCAGCCACCAAGAAGCCTGTGTGTAAGCACAGGTCACTCTCCACACCTCCCCTCCTGGGAGCCTGTGCAGCCCACCACTGCCGGGGTCCCATGATCCAGGGGCAACATCCGCGGGAGAACACATGGCGGACCTCAGGCTGTGGCAATATCATGCTGGCCTCTGCCACCACAGGCTCACCCCGCATTCTGTATCCTTCCCTCCCCCTGGCCTGAGTGAGCCAGAGCCCCGTAATCAGCCGCTCCTTTAACCCCCTCCTGTCTGGGCAGAGACAGACGCCCTCAGGCAACCTACAAGCAGAGGCAGGGCCAAATCCAAAGCTGAACCCCAGGAGCTGTGCAAAGAAGAGAAAGGGAAATCTCTCCCAGCAGCCTCAGAAGCAGCAGATTAAATCTCCACAGTCAACTTGATGTACCCTGCCTCTGTGGAACACCTGAATAGACAATGAATCATCCCAAAACTGAGATGGTGGACTTTGGGAACAACTATAGACTTGGAGTATGCTGTATGCAACTGACTAATTTCTGATTTATATGTTTATCTTAGTTTAGTTTTTAGCACTTGTTATCACTGGTGGATTTGTTTATTGGTTTGGTAGCTCTCTTCTTTTTTTTATTACTTTTAAAATTTTTTATTTTAATAAATTTTTTAACTTTTAATAACTTTTTTATTTTTTCTTTCCCCCTTTTTTATGAGTTGTGTGGCTGACAGGGGCTTTGTTCTCCAGGCGGGTGTCAGGCTTGTGCCTCGGAGGTAAGAGAGCCGAGTTCAGGATATTGGACCATGAAAGACCACCTGGCCCCACGTAATATCCATCAACGATAACTCTCCCAGAGATCTCCGTCTCAACGCTAAGACCCAGCTCCACTCAATGACCAGCAAGCTCCAGAGCTGGACACCCCATGCCAAACAACTAGCAAGACAGGAATACAGCCCCACCCATTAGCAGAGAGGCTGCCTAAAATCAGTTCACAGACACTCCAAAACACACCATCGGACTCAGTCCTGCCCACCAGAAAGACAAGATCCAGCCTCATCCATCAGAACACAGGCACCAGTCCCCTCCACTAGGAAGCCTACACAACCCACTGAACAAACCTTATACACTGGGGGCAGACATCAAAAACAACGGGAAATATGAACCTGCAGCCTGTGAAAAGGAGACCCCAAACACAGTAAGTTAAGCAAAATGAGCAGACAGAGAAATACACAGCAGATGAACAAGCAAGATAAAAACCCAGGCAGGATAGGGAGTGGTGATGGAGACGCAAGAGGCAGGGGATGTGGGGATATATGTATACGTGTAACAGATTCAGTTTGTTATACAGCAGAAACTAACACAAAAATGTAAAGCAATTATACTCCAATAAAGTGTTAAAAAAAGAGCCATGTCCAGCCACAGAACAGAATAAAAATATAGAAAGAGACATGCATATATGGTCCCTTGATTTTAAACGAGAATGCCAAAGTAATTCAGAGGGGAAGGTTGGTCTTTTCAACAGATAGTACTGGAACAAGGAAACCCATCTGCAAAACCAAACCAGAACCTCATTTCCCAGTTAATACCTTAAAATTAGCTCTAAACGGACCACAAAAATAATTGTAAAGGTTAAAACAATAAAACCTTTTAAGAAAACCTTGGTGAATATTTTCTGTAACTTTGGGCTAGGTAAGGAGTTCTTAGATATGACAATAAAAGAAAATGATTAATTAGTCTTCCTCAAAATTTTAAAAATTTTCTCTTCAAAAGACAACATTAAGAAAATGAAAAATTCAGCCATAGCTGAGGGGAAAACAATTTGAAAAGATGTGTTTGATAAAGGAGTTGTATCCAGAATATTTTTTAAATGTCTAAAACTCAATATGGAAGACAAACAGCCCAATAAAAATAAAACTGTGCAAAGAATTTGAATAGATACTTTTTCAAAGAATGTTAAGTAAGCACATGAGTCTGATGTACACTACAGTGAATATAGTAGTGTATTATATAGTTGAAAGTTGCAAGGAGCGTAGATCTTAAATGTTCTCACCACAAACAAGGAATGTATTATGTGATGTGATGGAAATGTTAGCTAAGGCTATGGTAAGAATCATGTTGCAATATATAAGTGTATCAAATCGGCACATTGTTTACCTTAAATTAATACAAAATTATATGTCAATTATATCTCAATAAAGCTGGAAATAAAGAGGCTCAACATCATTAGTCATTTTGGAAATGCAAACAAAACCACTAAACATCCACTACAATGTCTAAAATTTTTAGAAGTGTTAGCAAAGATGTAGCCAGTGGAGATGTAAAATGCTATAGTCATATTGGAGAACGCTTGGACAGTTTCTCAGTAAGTTAAACATACATTCGCATTAAAACTCTGCACTTTCTCTCCTAGATAGCTATTTAAAGATATAAAAACATGTCCAAACACTTATACACCTATGTTCATAGAGGCATTATTCAAAATAGACAAAAATTGGAAACAAGCCAAATGTTCATCAACTGGTTAAAAGATCTACAAAATGTAGTATATCCATAGGATGGAATAGTACTCAGAAACAGAAAGGAATGAACTACCGATAAATGCAGCAACATGGGTGAATCTCAGAAACATCGTGCTAAATGAAAGAAGTCAGACACAGAAGATAACATATTATACAATTCTGTACATTTGGGATTTCTTGGAAAGGCAAAGCTATATATAGAGAAGGCTGATCAGTGATTGTGTTAAAGAGAGGCAGCAGGGGTCTACTGTGAATGTGCACAAGGAAACTTCTGGGGAATGGAAATATTCTAAAACTAGACTGTGTTGATAGCTACACAGCTGAATAAGTGTACTAAATCTAATCATTTCTACTCCTAAATGGGCATGTTTTACCATAATTTGAAAAGATACATGCACCCCAATGTTCGTTGCAGTACTATTTACAATAGCCGTGGCATGGAAGCAACCTAAATGCCCACCATCAACAGAGGAATGGATAAAGAAGATGTGGTACATATACACAATGGAATGTTACTCAGCCATAAAAAGGAACAATATTGTATCATTTGCAGAGACGTGGATGGACCTAGAGACTGTAATACAGAGTGAAGAGAAAAACAAATATATTAATGTGTATATGTGGAATCTAGAAAAATAGTATAGATGAACTTATTTTCAAAGCAGAAATAGAGACACAGACATAGAGAACAAATGTATGGATACCAAGGTGGGGGGATGAACTGGGAGATTGGGATTGACATATATATACTACTATGTATAAAATAGATAACTAATGAGAACCTACTGTATAGCACAGGGAACTCTACTCGGTGCTCTGTGGTGACCTAAGTGAGAAGGGAATCCAAAAAAGAAGGGATATATGTATACGTGTGGCTGATTCACTTTGCTGTACAGCAGAAAGTAACTCAACAGTGTAAAGCAACTATACTCCAATACAAAAATTAAAAAATAATAAAATAAAATCAACCTACATTTGACCTCACATTCATTAGGATGGCTATCATAAAAAATAAAAATAAAAAACAGAAAATAACAAGTGTTAGCAATGATGTGGAGAAACTGAAATCCTCGAACACTGTGCAACCACTATGGAAACAGTCTAGTGGTTACTCAAAAAATTAAAAATAGAAATAGCATATGATTAAGCAATCCTGCCTCTGGGTATTCATCCAAAAGACTTGAAAGCAGGGTCTTGAAAAGATATTTGCAGAGTCGTGTTCATAGAAGCATTGTTCAAGATAACCAAAAGGTAGGGGCAACCCAAGTGTCCATGGATGTATGAGTTAATAAGCAAACTGTAGTATATACATACAATGAATATGATTCAGCCTTAAAAGGGAAGGAAATCCTGTCAGACTACAACGTAGATGAACCTGGAGGACATGATGCTAAAAGAACAAACACTGCATGATTCCATTTATATGAGGTATTTAAAATAGTCAAACTCATAGAAACAGGAAGTAAAGTGGTATTTGTCAGAGTATGAGGGAAAGGGGGAAAGGGGAATTGCTGTTTAATAGCTATAGAATTTCAGTTTTGCAAGATGGAAAAGCTCTGTTGCACAGCAGTGTGAATCTACTTAAGACTATTATGCTGTACACTTAAAACGGTTACAATGGTAAATTTTGTGTTATGTGTTTTTCACTACAATTAAAACTTTTTAAAGGAAAAAAATAGGGTGTTTTAAAATATTAAAAGAAGTTAAAAAACAAACAAAAAAATGAATGTATGGTGTGGTAATTGACACTAAGTAAGGAGAATTATACCAAAAACTATGGTTGTAAAAAGAGAGATTGTTTAAAGCCAGTCAGAGGAACAGAAAGATTTAAGAAAAAGTCTTTTTCTTTGCTTATTTTTTTCACTAGAGGTGTCACAGACTTTTCTTACAGCCACACTGAGACAGCTCTAGGCTTATTTCCAAGAATACCTCAAGGTCAATACCAAACATTATACCATAAGGACAAGATGGGCTGTCTTGGGATGTATACCATGCTCTTTAGAGTCTGAAACTCTTCAGCATCAGCTGACTTAGATTAGTTAGACATGTATATAGATTAGTGCCCTAAGCCTGCTGTAACCTGGTTTTGTCTGCTTTGTGATCAGGGAGATATAAAAGACCCTCTGGAAAATTTTGCCTGGGGTCTCCTGAAACCAAGACTTCTCTTACAGACTCTGGGAGTTCATAATCCAGAGACAAAGCACATTCTCTGCAACTGAGAAGGAAACTTGGGGAGCTGTACCTGGGAATCTAGTTGGTCCCCCAGACATGCTTATGGCTTCTTACTCTTACTGTATCGTATCCTGTATCTGTCTTAAAGACTTGTGTGAACACCCTGAAGGGTCTTGTGAGTCCTTTCAGTTTTCTGACCCTATGTAGTCAATGCAGAGAAGACATAAAGATTGAGACATTTTGCATTTATTTTATAAAAATTTAAATCATATGATTTAAAGGTTTTCTTTTAATCTTACATATAGACTACTTTACAGCAGTGGCTCTCAACAGGCATGATTCTGCCCCCAGGAGATATTTGGCTATGTCCGGAGGTACTTTTGGATGTCATGAGTCATTTTTGGTTGTCACACGTGGGAATGGGTGCTACTGGCATGTAATGAAAATAAGCTGAGGTGCTGCTGAATATTCTGCCTTGCACACAACAACCACTGACCACAAAGGATTGTCTGGCCCAAACTGTCAATAATGACAAGGTTGAGAAAACCTGTTTGGCAGAGTGTAGGAGTTCAATAACCAAAATGTTTAACGTTACTGATGCAGAAAACTTCATGATCCAGTATTATAGCAATGTTTAAGTCTAAGAAACAGAGTTTGACCAATGCAATTTCAAACAACCAAAGATTTATTTAAATATAATACAGGTACTTTTCTGTGTTTCTTGAACACCAATGCACAGAAACACTACTTCAAATTGCTTTTATTTTTCCAACTACTTGCATTACAACTCACAGCTACTGTTGTGCTTTCTCTTCAAGTAGTTTTTCAGCCTATTTGAGAGTTAAAAGGTAATTAATAATTAATAAATAATTGATGATTTATTGAAATTGATAACAAAATATATTTGGGAAATCCCCAAATTTGGTGATTAAACAATATGATTCTAAATAACCCACATGTCAAAGAGGAAGACTTAAAATGAAATAAAAATATTTTTATGTGAATAAAATGAAAACACAATATATTAAAATTAGTTGAATGTATCAAAAATAGCAACTCAGGGGAAATTTGTAACATTAAGTGTTTTTACTAGAAAAAATATGGCTTCAAATAAGTAATCTATATTTCCATCTAAGAAAGTAGAAAAAAGAGCACATTAAATGCAAAGCAAGTAGAAAGAAGGAAATAAAAATATAAGAATAGGCATCTATTAAATTAAAAACAGCAAAATAATACACAAATTCAATGAAAGCGAAAGCTACTTTGGGGAAAGGGTTTTTAAAAATTTAATCACTCTCTAGTGATTAAATCACTCTCTAGTCAGATCAATCAAAAAAAGAGAAATGACGCAAATTAGCAATATCATAAATGAAAGAGGGGACATCACTACACGCCATGTAGAAAGGAAAAGGAAGAAAATGTAATACTTTATGATCATAAATTTGAATCATTGAATAAAATTAGCACTGTCTCATATACACAGACTAAGAAATCTCATTAAAAATATATTCTCTTGGGCTTCCCTGGTGGCGCAGTGGTTGAGAGTCTGCCTGCCAATGCAGGGGACACAGGTTCATGCCCTGGTCTGGGAAGATCCCACATGCCAAGGGGCGGCTGGGCCCGTGAGCCATGGCCGCTGAGCCTGCGCGTCCAGAGCCTGTGCTCTGCAATGGGAGAGGCCACAACAGTGAGAGGCCCACGTACCGCAAAAAAAAGAAATAAATTTTATATATATATATATATATATATATATTTTCTCTTTACAACCATAGTTTTTGAAATATTTTTACTTGTTGTCTTAATTACCATGCCACACATTCATTATTTTTGTTTTTTAACTTATTTTAATGTTTTAAATATCTTTTGTCAGGTATACTTTGTTAGATGTGGTTTGCAAATATTCTATCTCAATCTGTGGACCTGTAGATATGTATTTACCTAAAAGAAAATATAAGCAATAGTATGAAGTCAAAAATTTCAACACACAATTCACCAGAGAAGATATACAGATGGCAAATAAGCACATGAAAAGATATTCAGCATCATTAGTCATCAGGGAAATGCAAAGTAAAACCCAAATGAAATACTCTTACCCTATACACATCTACTAGAATGGCTACAATCAAAGAAAAGAGAAAAAATAAAAACTTGCCAATTCCAAGTGCTGCCAAGATGCAGAATGGCTGGCACTCTGATACATTGCTATGGAAATGTACAACAGGACAGCCATTTTTGACAGTGTTGGAAGTTTCATATAACATTGACCATACATTTATATGACCCAGAAATCTCACTCCTCAGTATTTATCTAAGGGAAATATAAAATTATGTTCATACAAAGTCTGTATAGGAATGTAGCATCTTAATTAATAATCATCAAAATCTGGAAACAAAGCCCAAATAATTTTCATCCAGTAAATGGCTTGAAATAAACAACAAATCCATACTGTTCAGCAATATAAAATAATGAAATATTGGTACACACAACATCATGAAGTCCTCTCAAATACATTTTACTAAGTAAAAGAAGCCAGAGGCAACATGCTATATATTTCCATTCATGTGGCATTTTGGGAGGGGCACATAAGTGGTTGCCTATGGAAGAAGATTGACTAAAAGGGGCAGTATGAGGGAATTTTGTGGTTGTAGATACATGAATTTTGCATATATCCAAACTCATAACACTCTATACCATAAAGTGAAATTTAACCTATATAAATTAAAACGTAAATTATTTTTGTTTTTTATTAATGTGACTAGGCGTAGGTGTACTAAACAAATTATCCATGTTTAAACGGGTTAATGCCATTTCTGTAAGGCATTCTGCAGTGGGCCTTTAGTGTTTTTTATTTCTCTTATGCAAATTTTAGTACAGTTTTTATCTTCCTCTTTGTCATTGTATTCTTTTTCTCAATACTTCCAGGTATGTTCGTAATATATTATATCTTTCAATTTTCTATTCTCTTTCTTAGATAAATGCATTCATTCATTCAGACTTACCATCAGGCAATTTGAAGTTTTCTCTTCTTTATTTTTCTTTGTTTTAATTTCACCCCTGCTTTTTAATTACTTTGCTGTTGTTGCTGCTGTACTTCTGTTTGATTCTTTGTTTATTGTAATGATCTAAATCATTTTATTTTGATTTCTTGAATTATTTGTTTAATCTCTTCTGAGAATAATAATTAAAATGTATTTTGCTTTCCAAATCAAAAATAACAAAGTAATTCTAGCCAAGAATATGCAAGTGTATTTATCTTTAGAAAACATGTTGTCTCAAATAATTATATTAGAGGTTAATGTTAAAAATTTCATAATTCAAAATGATTCTCTAAAATCTTCTTGCCTAAAATTTTCCCCAAGTATTAATTAAACACTTTAATGAAATTTTAAGTAATATGAGTAGTCTAAAGGGTTTTATTACCCCAATTGATTTCTTTATTATCTAAAAATATATATAATAAAATGGATAAATATGCATATAACAAGAAAGAGTTGTTACTGTTGACCTTACCTCTTTCATGTGTTCTAGGTTTCCTTTAAATGTCCTTCTGAGAGTTTTCTCAGATAGTTCTGCTTCCCTCTGATTTCCCTTGTGATTCAATTTTATTTGATTAAGCAATAGCACTCATTTACCAAAAGATACTAAAGATGCATAATTTTCTTTATCATCCTCTCTTCCTTAGGCAATGTTTTAAGTTCTATAATCTCATTAACTGGAGTACAAAAAAAGATGCAAAACTCTTCAAATAACTCCTTTAGCAGTTATTAGAGGACATCATTTTCAAAACAAATGTGTCAACTCTTATTTTCAACAGCATATCAGATCTATTTATTTTGTTGTTGCAATTTAGTTTTGCAGTTTGGTCTCTGGTTTATTATCCCTGCCAAGCCCCATCCCTCTATTCTGTTCTATTTTGCTAAGGCCCTCTTTTGTTAATATTTCTTACAAGCCCAATTTATGAAACATACTTTAACTTCCCAGCAGTGAATGACTCAATTCAATACCTTTCAAAATGTGAGTCAAACACAGGCCATAGAATTTGAATTATTTAATAAAAATGATTAGATTCCTCTGTATCCCAAGGCATGATTGATCATGTCTGTGATGAGTTTCAGTGCATGTAAAAATACCTTCAGCACTTGTTATTTCTCTGATCTCTTGCAAAAGGAACAATCCACATCTGTGCCAATGGCTCTTTTCATTAGCCTCTCAGTGATCTGACTCTAATCACTCTCTTCTGCTGGGTAAATTATATTTACTATAGATAAAAGCTGACATTTTATAATGTCTACCAGTTACATTTCTGTAACTGCGCTAAGGCAGCGTTTGAAATCATTTGCCACACTTTTTCTATATTTGCAATTCTCTTTCTAAATCCCATTCTTTTTATCATAAGTAGGACAAGTTGGAAAATTATGTAAATGTATGATTACTTTCATGATAAAATTAAGTTGTATAATTTTGCTGAAGCTGTGTAATATTCAATATATGTTTCAGGTCATGAAATTAATTTTGCCCTTGAAAATAAGAATATTGATATTTCATCTGAGGATGTATGGAGAATCAATAGCTATAATATTTGTATCTACTTGTTCCTTTTTATAGTTAACAAATGTTTTAACATCAAAAGACTCTGATCATTTTTAATAATGTTGGACATAGATGAAAGATCAAAAATATGTTGGAAAGAGAAGGGGGAAAGTGAAAATTTTATCTTGATACTGTTGAAACAGAAACTCCCAAAGTAGTTTTATTGGTAAAATTTTCAATCATATTTTGATGCCCAAACCATTATAATAACTTTTCTTCTTTTCATCCAACATGATATTTTTACTGTGATACTGATAATATTAATCATATCCCATCATTAACTATAAGTTCCTAAGGCTGATCACCTACAAATTAACATTCAATGACAAGAGTGTTTTCAATCTATAACAGAAACACTTACTTAAAAATATTATTACAGAATAAAATACTCATTGTTAATGAGAGTATCACATTCAGTAGTTCCTTCTGACCTGACCTAGGTTTATTTATATGTTTATCACTTAATAAAGCAAAACTGATAATGCAGTTTGTCTCTGTTCCCTAGATGAACTTTTATACTTCTCCATGACCAAAAGGGTCCAAGAACCCTCAAACGATAAATTGTCATTGGCCCAGAAGATGGGATGCATGATAAGTCACAAATTAATGCCAGATATTTCAAAAGATACAGTGAAAGTAATATTTTGTAATATTCTGTAAAAAAAATAAACAGAAAATGGTTTTGGGTGGCCAAGCTCTGGCAAAAACTGGTAAAAATGAGACTATTGAAAAAAATTAAGAGCAACAAAATTGGTAGTTTTATTTAAACATGTCTTCTGTGTGCAAAATAGAGCTAGATGAAAATTTTTGTAACACTCTGAAGTCACTATACGTGCCTTGCTGCTGATATACTTTGCATTCAATAATTATTGTTTTGGATTTTATGTACATACTTGATCTTTAGTGCCATCAGAATTATGTTTTGTGTGAGGGCAATTCTCTTTTTTATATTTCTTGAGCAACTGTGTCATCCTCACTCTGCTATTAGGGGTGCTCTCAACAGATATTTGGAGGTATTTGTTTAAGAAAAAGTTTGAAAATTACAGAATTCGGCTATTAACTCAAGAAGCTAGCAAAATAAGTGTATATCCCTTTAAAATAATAATGATAATAGCATAAAACAATGGAATGGAAAGCAAAGAGAAAATAGAGAGGTTATATAACAGCTATTCTTTCAGAAGGCTACAAAACAAAAACATATCTAACTTGAAAAAGAAGAAACCAAAAAATAAATATGAAAAAAATTACATTAGTAATGGCAAAGATTACTAATATAATTTGTAACTAAGTCAAATATGTGGATTCTATGAAAACCTTTGTGCCAATAAATTTGAAATATATTTGGGGAAATTTAAAAACAATTAATACTACCAAGTAACCATAACAGAAAACAAAATTTTAATAAACCAATAACTCAAAATGTATATGGTAGACAGTAAATAGGGGTGAAGCATTCAGTGCTTCACTGTAAATTATGATATTAATCATGGATTTTTCATAGATGCCTTTTATTGTGTTGAGGAGTTTCTCTTCCATACCTAGTTTGCTGAGTATCTTTATGATGAAAGGGTACTGCATTTTGTCAGATACTTTTTTTCCAAATCTGTTGAGGTGATCATGTGATTTTTGCCCTTTATTCTGTTGGTATGATCTATTGCATTTGTTGATTTCTTTACACTAATCTTCATTCTAGGGATAATTCCTTCTTGGTCATGGTGCATAATCTCTTTTATATACTGCTAGATTCAGTTTGCTAGTATTTTGTTGAGATTTTTTTTGTTTCTATGCATAGGAAATATCAGTCTGTAATTTTCTTTTTTTGTCATGTTTTCCTCTGGTTATGGTATTAGGGTAATACTAGCCTCATAGAATGTGTTTGTAAGTGTTCCTTCCTCGAATATTTTTCAGAAGAGTTTGTGAAGTATTGGTATTAATTCTTTAAATGTTTGGTAGAAATCACCAATGAAGCCATATAGGCTTGGGTTTTCTTTGTGGATAGTTTTGTTTCATTATTATTAATCTAATACCAATTAAATGCAGACTCTTTTGCAGGGCTTGTTCTTGAGACAAATCTCTGAGGTGTTGTGTTTTGTTTTTTTTCCCACCCCAGGAAGGCTTTTCTTAGCTGTTTCTCCATATTTCTTTCTGGAAAATTACATGGGCTGTGGTTTAACTTGTATCTTTTGTGAAGCTCCCAACCTCTTCTTAGTTACATACCACCAAATTCTCCTTCATTTTTTAGAGCACATTTAGACTTGAACTTCTCCACAATCTGTTTTAAATAAAGTCAATTCCATTGGGAAATTTTCAAAGCTATCTTATGGCCTGGCTTTTCCCCTAGGAAAAACTTCTAAGCCATAGTTCTGGAGCTGTGGGCAGAAACAGTGGCCTACTTCTCTCTAAGTGACATCCCTGCTTTAGGAGCAGGGCACTCGGTCGGTGTGTAGCCTCTGGCCTTTTCAGCCTGTGTTTGCCAGCATAGATGCTCTACCCAGCAAGCAAGCTGTAGGGATGTGGTGGTAGAAGCTCCAGTATTCTTTATTCTCAACAGCTGTGCCTGAAGAGTGTATATATATATATATATATATATATATATATATATATATATATATATATATATATATATATATATATGTGTGTGTGTGTGTGTGTGTGTATGTGTTTTATGAATATATATGATAGATAATGGTATTTCAACTGTTCTAACATTGTATATGGGAATTCCATGTCCAGAAAGGTACTGCGAGATGTTCTGTGGAGTGAAACAAGCAAAGGTGGTCAGATTTCAATAAAAAACCATTTGAAGTCTCTGGAAACTCTTCTAAGGTCATACAACAAATAAAGAAACGTATATTTTAGAAAATCTACTAAAACTTGGTAGGAACAGCAAAAGTCAGTGTAATATGAACCACAACTCCCTCCCCTCCCCAGCCCAACCCCCAAGTTCAGCTTGACTGAATCTCCACTCCAGACAGGTATACCCTCTCTCCCCTATTTCTGATATCTTTCTGGGAGGATTGGACTTATTATTAGATCTTTCTCTACATATTTTTGGTTCTGTTTTAATTAAAAACTAAATATGTTTTTTGCACTTTCTATACTTTAAAGTCCATTACATTATTATATCTTTGTGTGTTTTACATTATATATCTAATTATTCTTGTAGAATACTGTATGTGTATATATTTATGTATATACACGTATACAGATATATATATAACCTGATTTGCATTCTCATTCCATATTTAATTCCTTTCATTTTAGATGTTTTTATTTTACCTTATTTTACACATGATTGTCTTGGTAATATTTTTATTTTGTGTTTCCTTTGAGTCAAATTGGTAGTAGATAGAAAGTATTACCCTTTATGTGGTAAATTGCACTTTGCTGAGATACCAGCTTTAAAAATTAGGTCTCCCATTAGCAGTTAATATGTGTGAAATACTTTCCCACAAGGTCTGGCAAGAGAAGGTCAATATACAGAAATGAGTTTTTGGCCATGATAATATGTTATACATCTTTAATTCACTGATTAGTTGTTACTCTACAGCCTTTTCTGAAACTGACTTTCTATCACCTCCCATTCACTAGAATCATAGGTGATGAGTATGAGGTTCAGCCACTAGCAATGACTCTATGTATGAATTGAATTAAGGTAATAGTGATATTTGGAAATGCTATTCACTGAAGATTCTACTAACTCTCCAAAATGTTCTTATTGATTTAATCATTAGTGGTTTTATTGCTTCTAAAAGTAAATTCTCTGTAGAGCAGAAGAGGAAAACTTTAGTCAGATATTTGATGCGTTTTTCTACCTCCATTTTTTCTAGAGAGTGTTGAGTGTTTTCAAATGCTTTCCTTTTACATAAGAAATAATTTTGAAAACAGAGACATCATTTGTTTATAAAATTCTATCTGAAGCACTATATATTGTATCACAGGGAAAACTTTGCAGACAAAAATTCTTCTCTGAAATGTACTTAAGGTTTTCATTCTTTTTAATTTATCAGATTACCTATGCTCACTTTAACTTTCAATAGTTGATAATGGCTTTAGTTGCATTTATAGCTAAATAACTCATGTTTCACAATTTTTAGAGGCAGGTAGGGCTAGCACATAAAACATTGTTATTAAGAGTTGTCTACTGTATGTACCTACTTTGATTGATTTTCTCCCTCATCTCTACCTGTCAAAATTCTATATCTGGTGAAAGACAATGTTACAGAGGGAAAACTTATGCACATCCCTACCCCCAAGATTCATATGTTGAAGCCTTAATGTCCAATGTGATGATATTTGGAGGTTGGGCTCTTGTGAGTTAATTGGGTCATAAGGGTGGAGCCCTAATTATGGGATTAGTGCCCTTATAAGAAGAGACATGAGAGAGATGATCTCTTTCTCTCCACCATGTGAAGACATAGAAAGATGGCCCTCTGCTAGCCAGAAATGAGCTCTCACCAGGTACTGAATAGGTCAGCACCTTGATCTTGGACTCCCCAGCCTTCAGAACTATGAGAAATAAATGTCTGTTCTTTAAGCCACACAGTTTATGGAATTCTGTTATAGCTGCCTAAGCAGACAAAGTCAGACAACTTAAATATAATATCACAAGAAATCTTAACTAATTCTTTCTCAAATTAATCAGGGACATTGATCACATTCTTCCTTCTTTTGCATTTATTTGTAAACATGTCTCCTCTCTCTTACAAGATGGTATATTCTTTTATGTTGAGAAGTTTTTAACTGACCCTTTATTACACTAGAGTTCTAGAATAGTGTTTTGCACATATTAGATGTGACAATTATGTTGTTGAATTCAATTAGGAAGAATAATTTCAATATGACTTATGCAAACAGTATTATAACAAAGTTAAATTCTGATTAGTTTTATTCCCTCTGTTTTTCCAGTTAGTTAAAAAATTTAAAAAGTTTTTTAAATGATATAGTTTTAATAAAGATAGAAAACATAGTATATTGGATTTCATTTTTGATAAGAGATCTGATGAAGAGAGTTGATAATTCATGGTAGCTAGATGAAATATTCTCAATTAAATATACTTTATTATATATAACTTATTATAGATAAAAATGTTATAAACTACATAGGATTATAAACATCTTTGAGTTACCACATAACTTCTCATAATATTCTAAGGCTGCCCTTTAGGATGTCTGTCTTATGGCTTTCTCAATGGAAGAGACTATAATAAAGAAAGGGTGTACTGAATTTTCTTTCAGGAGCTCTAAGCCTTCAAGCATTTTAAGAGATTTATGTTAAAGAAAATGTATGTCATACATATAAAAAATGTAGATTATAGATTATATATCAATATTAAGTATTCATACATATGAAGTATAAATGCAAATTTTGAGATCCCTGTCCAGTGAATTATCTTAATAGAAAATATGTATAGGAAAGCAAAATGAAATAGAAGATTGCTTAGCTAACATTTAATTGGAGCAAATAATTTTAGTATGGTGATCAATGTAAAAAATTATAACACAAGCACATAGTTTGATTTTTCTTCTAAAAATCTACAGAAATGTGAAAGCATATGTTATATAACGCCTCCTCTATACACACGTTTGGGTAATTCTCTTCCAGTCTGACTCTGGGCTTGGCCATATGACTTTCCTTGTTCAATTGGTTATCTGCAAACATAAGGAAAGCAGAGAAATGTAAAGTAATTGTATGTTGGGGCATTTCCTCTCTTGCTTATAGAATGTCTTCTTCTACCATGCGAACTAGCCATGACAGATTAGCTGAACGAGAGAACAAGTAGAGAGTGGTTCCAGACATCCCTGTTACTCCACCTTTTTCAGCTGAGAACCCACATATGTGAGTCAGATAAGTTAGCCCCTACTAGATCAGCCAGCCCCAGGTTGGCCAACTCAGGCTAGAAGCATGCACAGGCAACACACAGAAATATGAAAGTGATAAATGCTTTTAGGGGGCAGGGCACTAGGTTTTGCAGTGATTTGTTACAACTGATATTTACATTCCCCATCATTATTAATTTTATTCTGCCTAACTGTATTCTACCTCGATTGTTATTTTGCATGATGTGACATAAACAGGACAAACACATAACCTAGATTCCAAGATCAGGCATTCCTGATATGGGTTGGCCAGTGACTAAATTAGTCACTTAGGCATCATTTATAATTTAACTGTAATTTTTAATTTATTTTTTATTTATTTTATTTTTGGCTGCGTTGGGTCTTCGTTTCTGTGCACAGGCTTTCTCTAGTTGCAGCAAGCGGGGGCTACTCTTCATTGCGGTGCACAGGCTTCTCATTGCAGTGTCTTCTCTTGTTACGGAGCATGGGCTCTAGGTGTGTGGGCTTCAGTAGTTGTGGTGCACAGGCTTAGTTGCTCCGCAGCATGTGGGATCTTCCCGGACCAGGGCTCGAACCTGTGTCCCCTGCATTGGCAGTCAGACTCTTAACCACTGCACTACCAGGGAAGCCCTTAACTGTAACTTTTAGATTGTTGTTTTCTTTGTCTGTCAACATATAATCAGGCCAAAAAAATCTGACTAGTTAAAATTTACCATTTGCTGAAAGCAGTACTGGGAGTGAATAAAAAAAGACAGAAGGTGTTTCAGCAGCAACAACCCTAAAGTGATAGTAAGTGTTAATATTATTCATTCATAATGGATTCCTTTCATACTGAGAGAATGTTTCCTAATCTGTCAATAAATACTGTTTATTGTAACTGTTCATATGCGAACAGTTATTCTAATGGTGTGGATTTACAGTGCCATATTTAAGGAGCTAGCCATACAGAATGTATTAATATAAACTTGTTAAAAGTTATGATAAAACAATCTTTAAATTTTAAGTTGATACCATAATCAGGTAACAGTTCCTTTGATAGTCTCCATTCCTAAGAAGATATTTTTATCAATGGCACCATTAGCACATGAGTATTATTAACAAAAAGACTATTGCTGAAAAGATTCTGGAGGAATGAATGCAGCAACAGAAAAGGTTCAATTGCCAAAAAAAAAAACGAAAGCCATTCTAGTTATTTTTAACCAAGAGATATTTTGATGCATGGAGCCGGATGCTTATAAACTTTGCTTTCATTTCTAGATATTTTATTTGTTTCTTTATCAAAATGATCTGTTCTTTTAAAAATGCGATCCCATTTTATTCCGGGGCGGGGAGAGGGACTTTTGTATAACTTAAAACTACATGTACTTATGCTAGTTTTCAGTTTGTTATTTAATTTTTATTTCTTTAAGTAAAGTTTTTCTGTGTTCTGTCTATAATTTTTCATCACAATGCTGCTTTTTCTTTCTCTTGATATGTGTTATTTTTTTTAGCAAGTGTGGTTTACATGAATTTGTTTGGTTGCCTGCCATTTGTTTTGATGGGGTCTTCTACGTTTAATGGACAAAACTTTTTTTCCTGTAGAGTAGATGTAGATTTTCTTTGTACTCTCACAGGAGATTTTTAACAACTCTGGACCACTTTTTGTTAATTTCTCATCATTTGAATCCTGCACCTGGGGGTGGCATAAATTTTGGTTCACTACCTCCTGCACAGATTTGAGATTTTTACTCCACACAAAGGAATTTTTTTTCTGTTTTTTTTCTTTTTTTTCTCGGAGTTCTGTGTGTATGATATACCTTCTTCATCCTTCACCAGATCCACTGAGTAGGGATATTTTAGTTCCTATTAAATGGATGGTAGTGCATTTTGGAGATCCAACTTTTATGGAGGATGTAATTTGTTCTGTGACTTATCCTGACCATTAGCTGAATCTATAGTCTCTGTGCTCAAAATTCCTACTCCCAGTTATCAGCTCCTCGGCACCGTGGTGTCAGCTTCTCACTTATTCATCTCTGAGTTCCCAATTTAATTTTATACCTAAAATTTTTAATTATAAATTATCTTAAATAGTATTTCTATTTGCTTGTGGATAGAGATGGCATGCTGCATCACTTTATTTTTCCATTTTACAGAAAATTTTCTTACTTGCTCTGAAAATATTATGTAAATGTAAAACATGTAAGTGTATAACATTTTTTCTAAATCCTCAGTGTATAATTTTTATACACAAATTATAAAACTCTATATAAAGTTCCAATAGAATCAATACAAATTGATTAAATGCACATTAAAGAAATTCAAATCTGTGTCTAGAGTGTTGAACAATCAATGACAATACGTAATATATTAACCCTGACCTCAAAGTGATAAAGATAAATTAACCAAATATAGCAGATAAAACATAAACATAAATCAAAGTATTTTTATGTATACCTTTTGATCTTTACCACTTCTCAATGTGAAAATTTTCAAATCACACAGAGTAAAATTTCAAAATAAGTCTTCTTCACAGTCCATAGAATGAATTGACCTTATTTGAACATTTTTTAGTGAAAGAAAATTCACTATTCTGCTATGTTATGCATTTTATTGTTGGTTAGCTCTCATTTTAGAATTCTCAGAATAAGTTTTTATATACCTCCCTACAACAGTCATCCTAATTCTGCCTTGTGGATAAAAAAGGAACGAGTCTGTTTCTTTCCCACATAAAGATTATTCAAAAATTTGGAGAAAACTATCCTTATTCTAAATATTAAGTTCCCTAACCCTCTCATAATTCCTCAGATAAAATTGTTTCCAAAGTTTTATCCATCTGCTCACTTGTCCAGTTTCTTGAGTTAATTTTAAATTGCAGTATCTAAAATTAATAAATAAATTTAAAATAAAATAAAATTAATGCAGTTCTCTGTAGGTAGCTCAGTCTACACAGAAAGTAATTTTACCTCCTTTGAAGTAGACACTATTATATCAAATTACATTAAATTTGCATTTTCTCTTTCAATGACTTTTCATTTGAGCAAGCTATCTTCACACAGGCCTTCTTATTCTCTCTTGCTATTGATCCTAATGCTGAAATCCCTCTCTCACTCTCTGTCTCTGTCTAGTGCTTATTTTGTGCTTCATCAGATGAAAGAATGAGTAAAACATAATTTATTTCTTATAATTCTGGCTATCTTCTCTAGTATGTCTTCCATTATATTTTTAATTGAACTTTTATTTGCAACCTTCTTCTACCTACTCTTAGCTTTTATTTTTTCAAAATGATTTAAACCTACTTAAAATAATTATTTCAATAAATATTATTTATTTTCTTTTTTGGCTGCTGAAATTGATTTTGTAAGGATAATAATAAAGTAAAATGATACCATTATACTTATAATCCCATATTATTGGGCAGAAATTATGTCTAGAAGCTAGTTTTATGACCTCCTAATCTGCCCTTGCAATTATTTCAGTTTGTTATTATTAACATTATTATTTTCACTACCATTACTAATTGTATTATCTTTATCAGGAAATATCTATAATTTTACCATGTTGGAAAAAGTCATTATTTTGTTATACATTAAGTCTTTACATTTTTCCCCATTTAACATATGTTAAATAAACTACTGTGGAAGTTTTTCTCAGTAATAGATTATAAGTGGCATATTTGGGGCTATGTATGTCTTGATACATGAATTTTTTCACTTTATGTTATCTCACGCTCTTTTAAGTTTCAGTTCTATATAAATGCCTGATAAGTCCATATGTGAAAAAGACTCAAAATATGTATCATATATGTTCATGTATCCTGTAATAACCTGAATTTTTAGTTTTTCCTTCTAAAAGTGCTAAGTATGAGAGTTGTAATTAGATAGAAAACATTTTACTCAAGTAGATTACATTTCTATACAAAATATAGTCTCACATATGTGCTTTTTCTAAATCATGTTGACTCTAAGAACTTAAATCACAACTGAGATATGATTACATTTCTTGATGTGATTTTTGACAAAGGCTGTGGCTCTTCCCACAAGCTAGGATTTGGTCTTTGCTGCATTTGTCTGGTTTCTTTTCACTGAAAGTAACAGAATACCAATACAACCAGAAGAAGGAGCAGGAGACACAATGTTATTTTTTGTACATATTTAGAGTGCATTGTTGGATAAATAGATAGAGTGATTCTAAGATTGCAAACAGATATTGCTAAAGAGGAGCAACTAAAGAGGAATATTAAAAAGCAGGCTGCAAGTTGACATTGTGCAGTGAAGGGCACTTTTGAGCTCTCCCTTGTTGAAATTCCACTACTGTTATACCCAAACATTACATTTTCTAGGTCTTCTTTGTAATCATTTTACCATTTTAATCAATCTTCTCATTGTTTCCACTTCATTCTGGACTTGGTCCATTTCTTCTTTCAATCTAATATTATCCTAGAGTAATGTAATTGATGTTCCACCCATATACTGATGAATCTTCATAAATGTTTAGATCCTTGAAAGCAGAGATGATTTCCTCTTAGTCTTTCCATCTCTCTTTCTTTGACTAGAATATTCTACTTGCTCAGTAATATTCATTAAATTAAACTAAATGGAATTGAAATATGACTCATAGACCCTTTTCTCTCCCTCTGCTTCAGACATACATTCAATTGTGTGTCGTACACATCCATATAAATATTCAACAGACATTTCAATCTAAACTTACTCAAAGCATCTACTTCTATCCAGTCTTTCAAATCACACTCCAGCCTTTTTATGTTTGCATCTCCTCTCTCAGTTAAATTTAACATCACCTGCACAATCATCCTTCATCCCTTACTTATTTTCTGTACCTGATAAGACATCGATTCCTAGAAATTTTAATCCCTGTATCTGAAATACATTCCCCTTTCTGTTCACAGCTGTATCTATCGTAAGTCAGACCCTGACATATTTCACACACAATTATCTCTAAATGATTTCCCAACCTCTAGTCCTAAATCATCTTAAAATTCCCCAGCACAAGACTATCAGATCTTAAGTCTCTGCCTTACTGTGTTGTATTAATACCAACTTTAACAAAATGTTAAATGACTAAATGAAATAATTAGGATAAGGTGAATTTACTCAGTTCACCATTACCTGTTTATTAATATGCTAAGAGTGTTGGCTCAGGATTCAGGTTGCCTGGGTTTTCAATCCATCTCTTCTGCCATTAGCTTTGTGATGCTGTGCAAGTTACATGACTACTCTGAGCTTTGGTCTTCCCATCTGTAAAATTGGTATAATAATAGGACCACCTCATAGAGTTGTTTTGAGGATTTAATTAATGCTTCATGTAAAGTGCTTAGAAGAATGTCAACCACAGAAAGCAATGAATAAATGTTAGTTTTTATGATAGTCACTCTTTGATTAGGTAGTGGCCTTTCTAACTTATACTCATCTTCAAAGGCTCAGACATGTATTAATTTCACAAAGACTAAAAACGTTTGTATTCTCTACATGTAACATTATACAAACAGCAATATCTTTAAACAGCTGTCTATACTATTGGAGGAACAGGGGATGAGTCTATTTAATCTCAGTGTTTCTCACACCCACAAGAGTGCCTAGTGAATTGTGGCTTTTTATTTAATGCTTCCTGAACAGAACTGAAATGATTTTATATTTCCCAGTCCTCAACAGCTTAAAGATAAAAATAGAGCCATGAAATAATCACTAACATTTTGAACTTCCAGTCTCACTTACTCTTCAAAAGTTCCAGCCTCTTTCAAGTCAATATGAAATACAAGATATTATCTTTTCCTTTGAAAAATTGTTATTTTTAGATATTTAATGATATCGGCCACTTTCCTGTATCCATCTGTATCATTATCTGGTGGCATTTTCAGTCACTACAATTACCCAAAGCAACATCTATGCTGCTGAAACCAATGTTACTGCAGATAAATTATGGAATTCACACTGAGTTTTTAATGTTTGATATAGAGAGTACTGATATTTCCCCCCAAAATGGTATAATACTTGATCTTCTTGCCTTGTCAATTATTTGACACGAATATGTGCTGACTGGTATTCTTCCTGCCTTTGACATGTGTCTGTAAGTAGCTGTTGGCTAATATCAACAGAATTGCTGCATATGTCAAAGTTTTGGTGTCCAATTTTTATTGAAGCTATTGCTGACACTACTGCTGATGCTTTGAACTCATGATGCCATGGAAATTCTAGAAAATTCCCTTTCATTATTTTGTGTGTGTGTGTGCACGCACGCACGTGCATGTGAGTATGTGTGTGTAATTGCAACCCACATGCCATTTTACCACATTATGAATCATTGGGGACTGGACAGAAAATAAATACATGAGAGGCATATAGCAATGATGCAGACATATTTATAACTTCCCCTAAAACCTGGTCCATGTTCCTTGAGCCAAACTGAAATATTTTACTATGCCTCTACAGTTTTTTATGCAAACACAGCATTGTTGTGTCAACCACCCGTTTCAATCAGGTGTGTACTGATTGTATCTCAGAATAAATAAAACTTTTGTTTAGATGATAGACAATAATTAATAGATAACAGGTAATTAAAACTATCATATGTGTATTCCAAGCTCAATATTTAGCTAGAAATAGACTATTAAGAAATTAGGGATATGGTTATTTGTACAAATTCTAAAAGCAAACCATGGTCTTTGTCAGTTTGTGAGACACAAAGAAATAAAGAATAATATCTATATAGAATTAACATATTTTGGAAGAAAACAAATGTGTAAGATGTAGAACTAACAATTTAATGTTGTCTGTGATAAGAACTAAAGCAATGAGTACAGTAAGTGGTATAGAACTTGAGAAGGGGAAAATTTCTGAAGAGCATATATAAGTAATAATAGGTAGTATAATATGTTACATTCATAAATCTAGGAAAAAACATAATGTAGTTATATAAAGTCTATAAACTATTGCTGTTTTATTCTGAGGAGCCCAATGCATTGTCAAAAATGATCCCAATTATTATGTCAGAAACGTTCATATTTTAACTAAGGACAGAAAATATCTAACTTTCAAATAAATATACATACTTCTAGTTAGCAAACATATCAGAATAAGTTAAAATTCACAAATTGTTTTCTGGTATAACAATTTTCAGACACATTCAAATACACTTTAATAGGAAGTGTTTCCAACTCATTCTAACTAAGTTTTTCATTTGCAAATAAATTTGAGTCTTTTCAGCCTTGACTTAAATTGTAGATAAAAGAGATTTGTGCAGCATATAATAAAGGGCTTTTAAGAGGTTTAGAATATTTACAGATCGAAAATATCTCATGCAGAACATTGTCATGTCCCCATCTCAAAAGCTAATCTCTCCCACTTGTACCCTGGGTCTGAGAACTCACATCTGCTCAAGGTTTACCCGCTCATTGAGCCCCTTTCTCTCCAGCTGTAATTATTTCCATCAATAGGCAACTATGTTGTAGAATTCTTATCCTAAAGCAACAACAAAAATCCTCCCATTACTTACATTCTGTTTTATATCCTACCTCATTTTTCAGCTCTTCTTGGGAGCTTTCCTTTGCTGTCAAAATGTTTAAAATATAAGAGATAATTTCTTCCCTCACTAATGTATATTTTTTTAAAAAGAATTGTATTTCCTCCAGTTCTTCATTTACCACCCACTTATCAACCCACTTCTATCTGGATTCCACTCCCGGAAGTTCACTGAAACTACTTTTTTTAAGGATACTAGAGGAGTTTGAATTGGAGTTTGATACAGCTGATCACTCCTTCCTTCTCTGAAATTTACATGCTCCTGACTCTTAAATAGTTGGCTTCTCCTTCACAGTCTCCTTTGCTGATTCCTTCTCCCTCACTAAACCCCTAAATGATAGACTCCTTCAGATCTTACACTCTTTCTGATGTCTTCTCTTTCTCTGCTCTTTCTAGTTTATCTCATAATCCCCATGGTGTAGCTTCTACAGGTGTGCTGTCAACTCCCATATCTATATTTCCAGAGAGACTTCTCCACTAAGTGCCAGACTTACATCGTATCCAATTTCTTCCCTGACATCTCAACCTGAATATCTTACCAACATTTCGAATTTAAAATGTTCAAAACATGAAATGAAATGAAACCTGGTTCTCACCTACAGCCCAAGGCTTCCCTGTCTCAGAAAATGAAATTACAATATACCCAATAGCTCACATCAAAAACTCTGAGTCATAATTGATTTCTCCCTTACCCATACTCTCTATATCCAATCTATTCTTCCTCTAAGATAGATCATCACCCTTCCCACCTCTCCATATTCCTCTATTATAAATAATCTATTATAGTGACTTGTGGAATTATAGTCTCATTCAGTTACACTGTGATGTTTATAAATATAATCCCATGTAATCTTCATAATAATCACGTGATGTGGAGTAGAGAGAAAATGGACTCTTATTCAAGGTAATTAATTTGACCAAGTTCCCACAGTAAGTGGTAGTGGTGCAGATGAAACACAAAACTAGCGTTTACAAGTATGTGAACAAATGATAACTAACATTTAATTACCTGCTGTGTGTTAAGCATTTTCCATATTTTGTCTCATTTAGTGCTTAGAAAAAGAAGGTATAATTGTTATCATTTCTTAAATAAAATTCAGATGCATTACAAAAAAACAAAGAAAGAAAAAACAAAACATTGTCATGAGATAAGTGTAAAGAATTCGGTACCATATGGATTAATTTTCCTTTAAAATACAAACTGAATATGGAAACTTGAGAAAAGCCACTTAGAGTAAAAGTAGATCACAAAAATATTAAAAAGTATTTTCAAATACTTCCATATGTTGCTCTTAATGACTTAAATGGATTCATCTAAACATGTACTTTATTTTAATGTCTCTTAGTCACAAATGATAATTTCTTTTTATAATATAAACGTGTTTCTCAAATAATTACAATCAATTTTGCAAATTTTTTATTGTCTAAAATTTGCATAAACATTTCCCACAAGCCTTGGTTATTTTCCAAATATCTAAACACAAAGACTAAGTGAAAACAAAACATTAAAACAAAAGATTAAACACAGATAGAAAGCAATGTGCTAGGATGGTTTCTTTTTGGTTAATAAAAGCATAGTGGCAGGCCATTCTACCTTGTTCTGTTGAATTTTTCTTCCTTTATATCCTCCCATCACCTCCTTAAAATATGTCTCTCCAATCTATGTTGAATGTACTCATATTTCTTTGCTATTAGGGAAAATGTGCTCGCCACCAACCAGATGCACTACTCAGCTATATTCAAGCTCTGTACTTTATCTTCCCACATTCTCCACAAAGAAATAGCTTGAAAGAATAAACCACAGCTATTGTCCATACTTTCTCTATATTCCAATTTAATTTCACTTCTACCCCATACACCCGTCCTAAATTTAAATATAAAATAATTTCAAAAACAAATCACTTTTATAAATGATTTACAAATGTATTTATTATTACTGGCCATTCTTTTATTCTTAAGATGCTATCATCTGCACCTATCCCTAAGTAACAGCAATTCTTAAGTTTTGATTCTAACTCTCTTCCATTTTCTACTGTGCTCTCCCACAGCAATCTCATCCACCGTCGTATTGTCAAAAGTCATCTGTGTAATATGATTTGTAAATTAATGTTTCTTGACTAGATTTTATTCTTGAGATTTTCTCGTATAACCAGTTTTTTTACCTTGCTCCTTCATCTGCTGAGTATTTCTCTGTCTTCTCATTTTGCTTAACTTACTGTGTTTGGTGTCTCCTTTTCGCAGGCTGCAGGTTCATAGTTCCCGTTGTTTTTGGTGTCTGCCCCCAGTGGCTAAGGTTGGTTCAGTGGGTTGTGTAGGTTTCCTGGTGGAGGGGTCTGGTGCCTCTGTTCTGGTGGATGAGGCTGGATCTTGTCTTTCTGGTGGGCAGGACCATGTCCGGTGTGTGTTTTGGGGTGTCTGTGAACTCAGTATGATTTTAGGCAGCCTCTCTGCTGGTGGTTGGGGTTGTGTTCCTGTCTTGCTACGTTTTTGGCATGGGGTGTCCAGCACTGGAGCTTGCTGGTTATTGAGTGGAGCTGGGTCTTAGCACTGAGAGAGAGACCTCTGGTAGAGCTCTTGCCGATTGATATCACGTGGGGCCGGGAAGTCTCTGGTGGTCCCATTTCCTGAACTTGGCTCTCCCACCTCAGAGGCTCAGGCCTGATACCCGGCCAGAGCACCAAGACCCTTTCAGCTGCATGGCCGTGAATGTGGCAGTCTCCATTATGAAGTCAGATTATGAGGGTGTACAATAGCTGTTCAGCTAGAGCAGGCTGACTTGGGAGCACTTCGTCTACAAGGCTGTCTCCAGCAGCCAGTGGCTGAAAGAACAGGTCTCCGCATGTGCTGCCAGAATCTTAAACGTTTATGTAGAGGTCTTCACTGGGTTCAGTCACAGTTTCGGTACAGATGGTCTGAAGAACACCTTACTCTCTCAAGGTTGTGTGTGTAGACCCTAAACCTGAGGGTCTACAAGCTGCAGGAAGGCGAGACCTCTTGGCGCGGCCTGCAATCCATGATTCTTGCCATGAACCCTGCTGCTGCCATCGTGGAATCTGGCTTTCCCCACCACTCTGCAATGAGTTTTCAGTGAAGCTTTCTCTCTGTGCTGATGAGATTCATACTACCTGAGTTGCCCAAAGCCGCAGTGCTCTTAAATGCTGGGGCTTGGGTACAAACCCAGCAAATCCGGCTCCAAGGTCTGTGTTACGTCACCCAACGAAAGTGGGGAGGCCATGCACCTAAATGCCTCACCTCCGCGAACCATCTCCTGAAACCCGCACCACCACAGGAAGTGTCGCCCACGCCGGAGCTTCTGCACAGCCGCACAAACCCCTCTCAGCCTTAGAGACTCATGTTTTCAACACTATATACTCTTTTAAAAACACTACTAGAGAGACCAAAGTAGATACACTTTGATGATTAGGTGTCCACATGGTCTCCATTATTTCAAAGGAAAAAGGGATTTGGAATGCAAAATGCAGTGGCTATCAACTATGTTAATGAGAATTTTTTACCTACACATAGCATTCAAGGGGCATAGAGACCTGATTGCTCTAAGGCAAATAATTGATTAGAGACTTTGTTATAAATTCTCAAGGTAACTTAAAATAAAGCAGGTTGTGGGACTTCTGTTTGGGCATAGAATGATTTAGACTTTGACGTGGAAATGCCTTTCTAATATTTTGAAATTATATTTGAAACATTTTTTTCAGTGATGTTACAACCCACAAAGATTGCAGTCTCCTGCACAATAATTATTAATATTCATAGATTAAGTAACCATATAAGTGTGGGCTTATTTCTTGGCCTTCATTGATGTATGTATCTGTTTTTCTGCCAGTACCATACTGTTTTGATTACTGTAGCTTTGAGTATAGTTTGAAATCAGGGAGTGTGATACGTCCAGCTTTGTTCTTTCTTGTTAAAATTGCTTTGGCTATTCAGGGTCTTTTTTGGCTCCAAACAAATTTTAGGATTATGTGTTCTAGTTCTGTCAAAAATGCCTTTGGTATTTTCATAGAAATTGCATTAAATCTGTGGATTGCCTTGGGTACTATGCACATTTTGGCATTGTTAATTATTCCAATCCATGAGCAGAATATATCTTTCCATTTGTTTGCACCATCTTCACTTTCTTTCATCAGTGGCTTGTAGTTTTCATAGCATGGGTCTTTGACCCCCTTGGTTAGATTTATTTCTATGTATTGTATTCTTTTTGATGCAGTTGTAATAGGGATTGTTTTCTTACTTTCCCTTTCTGATAGTTCATTATAGTGTATAGAAATGCAACAGATTTCTGCATATTAATTTTGTATCCTGAAACTTTACTGAATTTATTTATTAGTTCTAATCGTTTTTTGGTGGAGTCTTTAGGGTTTTCTGTATATTGTACATCAATTATATTTTAACAACAAAAAAGAACTATTAATATTTTTGCACACTTAACTTTGGACTTTGCCTCTTCCTCTAACTCAGCAGTCTTCTTATACTTCTAACATCTCAAAAATTTTGGTCTGTAAAGGTATTTCCCTTTCCTGGTCACATATGCAAAGAAATTAGTTTGAAATTTGATTTTTTTTTCCTTTTTCTAAATTATTGAGTTTTATCATCATTTTACTTGAATCTGAGCAGTAAGCTAGAAATGAATATATCAGCTACTGCTTTATTATTAATGCATTTTTCAATACTTGTTTTCTTTTTTCCCATGTAGTCAGATACGTTTTCCCTTAATTTTTAACATACATTGATGTTTGTCTAAACACAGATTTTAGATCTGTTAAGGTTCTCAGCTCTCATGAAATTGATTTTTATACAAGATTTATAAATAAGCTCTTGGGCTTTCTTTCAAGGTTTTCCCTGACTTCAGAGTATATTTTTCATATTGTAAATTAGTTGAAATGAGCTATGCATTATAAAAATAAAAGTAAGCATTTCTTTAGATATATTCCCATTTTAACTTTCACATAATAGGTGACCAACAAACAGAAATCTCTTATTTACACATTCTTGACCTGTGTTAAGAATGCAGCTTCTCAAAACACAGACAAACAAAAGACAATAATAGACATCTCATTCGGAAGATAGAACAATCCATTCACAGCATAGCCAAGGGTTATTCTTGAGGGAGTAGGCTCTGAGGACTTGCCAGTTCAGGTTTCTACAATAGCATCCTTACATAATGAAGGACATATGTTAGAAATTCTACAGAATTCTCCAATCTCTCAAGCTAATATTGAACCTTATCTACCTATTATCTCTGCTCCCAGACAGCCTCTGTGCAGTGCATTTAGTGATGTCTTACTAAGAGCTTTGGAGTGATTTCTCTCATCCCTCATTTGATATCAATTGCCAAGTTAATTATTATTTTGTAATTCGAATTCAGTACTTCCTTAGATGTCATCCTTTTTTCAGCCATGTTGTTCATCTTTCTCTTTATTTTCATTAACATTAATTATAATTATTTTTAAATCCATTTCTTTCAATTCCAATATCTAGAACATTTGTCACTCTTCTCCTATTGTCTCTTTGATTATTATCCACATCTTGCATTTTAGATGTACCCTATTACTCTATTTTGTATAAAAGGACCTAAGAATGTCGGTGATGTTAATGAGAGATGGTTAGCTGTGTTATAATTTGAAGAACTGAACTTTTCAATGTGGTCAGTAAAAGAACTGGATTTGTACTGGTTTGAGAAGATAAAAGTAGACTTTAAACAGAAAAAAGAAACAGAATAATAAGAGTATAAGAGAATTATTTGTAGAAATCTAAGAAAGTCTATCTTTATATAAAGATGAAGTGCACGATTTCCTAGGAAAATACAATTTAGCAAAATTGACCCTGTTCAACATAAAAAAATTAAACAAAACTATATCAGTAGAAAACTTAGAAAAAGTTATCAGTCAGTTATCTCCTGTGAACGCATTTGTATATCACTTGGGTATAGGAAAATGCATTCTAACTATGTGTCAAAATTCAGATGCAATAACAAAAAATGTTTATACATTAGACAGCCAAAAATTCATATGAAAAACAAAATCTTTAAGCAAACCAAAAGATATAAAACAAACTGGGTAGAAAATGTTTGTGGAATGTATTACATATAAATAAATAATACCCCCTAAATCTTTTAAAGTTCCCTCATACCTGTTTACAATTAATCACATTCATATATACACATACACACATGCACACACACACACACACATATATATCTCACCATATATAACATAATATATATTATATATATGTAATATAATATATATAACCTCCTGTTTGTTTTGTTTCTCTAGAGAACCCTAATAAAATTCCTCCTAACTTTCTACTGGTAAGAAATTCACTGAAAGTTCACTCAAAGGGCATATTTCTCAATATAATTTTCACAACTGGTCAAGGACAGTCAAGGAGGGTTATGGAAAAGAAATGGATATCCTATAGGACGGAGCCAAGAGTCATTTTGTCCAGTGAAGTGGGGAGTTAATCTCAGGGAGCGGAAGCAGGGTCTATTCAGGAGATACATCCTACCACTGGTGTACCACATGTGGCAACAATTGCCCAGTGGCATTGAAAAATTGCTATTGAACAATGTTGCTATGTACCTACCATTCTTCTATGTTTCAAACAAGAGAGTTTATTACAGTTGTTCACCACTGCTTGCTGCATGTTGAAGAGGACATCTTGTCCTTTTAGTTTGTAGATCTCCAAATCAAGAGAGACTGTACCTGTAGCTGATGTAGATCATACCCAGACTGTGACATTGATGAGTGATGGATGAGATCATTGGGGCCTCTGAAATAGCGCAAAGACTATTTTGCGGTGTGGGAGGGGCATGGATAATTTCAGCTGAGGTCTGACTATGGTATTTTAATGTCCCTAAATTTCACCCTCCCTGCAATCATACCACTTGCCTTGTAAATGTGTGGTGCTCTTCCACTTTGACTCTGGCCTGCTCTTGTGACCTGCTTTGGGCAATGGACTATTGGTCAGATGTGTTCTAAGCACAGACTTTTTAAAGGGCTTGCACATTTGTGCTTGTGCAATTACTGTCTGCCATTGTTATGATATGGGTGTTCTCAAAATATCCCAGTGGTGCCAGGAAGGAGGAAGATAACAGAACTGAGTTTCCCCAATTCTCTGAGCCATCACCATCCTAGATTACTTGTCAGCCAGCCAATTTCTAGACTTGATCAAATCCATTCAAGTTCAGCAGAGCCATCTAGCTGATCTCCCTAGATGTGTTCCCAGTACATTCTTATTTTCTTAAAAAACTGAGGTTTTGATACTATTTGTTAATGGTCATCATCATATATTTATGTACAGAACCACCTTACTCTTAGATCATATTGCATTATTGGAAAAGCGAGTAACTTTGTCATTATTCTAAGTATATATAAGTAGTTCATTTATGAACGGTTGTTCTATTTCAGTTTAATTAGCTTGTATCATATATTGACTTTACAAAATAACCAATATTTTAAATGACTGCTAGTTTTTAGACAGTACATTTCTTGCCATTTAAGTGTACAAAGTAATGAATTTTGAATAGAAAAATACTTACCCAAGCATGAAACTATTTAGCAAAATATTTATATAACCATAGATATTTTTGTTTCCTAGGAAAGGTCACGACTATAAATATGACATTTTGAAAAGTGTGACTGTGGTGAAACAAAATCAATTTTAAACCATATATCACACAGTAATAAAAGTCCATGTTTATTCTCATTATCAGTTAATTCAGTCATGTCTGTTACATCTGAATATGACCTTCTTACTTTTCCAGGCAATTAACTTTTTTTCTGTGTACTTGTGCATGAGATGTGGACCTTTTAAAAAATATACGTTGAAATGCATATTATTTTAGGAAAAATTCTATAGTCTATGTTTAGGATATAAAGCATATTTCTTTGTTTGCATTTAATTAATGAATATTGTTATGAGTTTTTATTTTGCCTTTCAGAGCATGGATTCATGACATATTTATTGCATACTTTCTGTAGACCAAGGCCAACTCTAATGGTATTTCTGATGAAAAAATGCAGTCTCTGCTATCATAGTCTTACTTTTTCTGCTTCTGTTTTAACCAAAAAACTCATTATTATTACTTCATGGGAAGCCCTGAGGTTTCTTTCTTTCTGTACCCATTTCTACCCTCACATTCTATCCAGCTGAGGAACACCAAGTAATAATCCTCCTGCCATCAGGAATGTCCAGGAGGAAACGGAGATTACACTCCGTTCGCAAAAGGTCTGTGACTTAAAGGGAGCTGTATCAAGTTCTGAAAAATTCCTTTGAAAATGCTGTCCCAAAGATGGAATGTTTAGTTTCTGCAACTCACCACACAGGTAGTAGAAAGGAACACTAGTGTCTCCTTCAGACACCACAAATCTTTATCCATGAGTTTCTTGATTATTACAATGGGAGGCATATCTCCTATCCTCAGCTCTGTATCCTAGTTGCCAATTTTGGAGCAAGAAGAAAATTCTCTCACCATGCATGCTTGTGTAAAAAGCTGAAATTCCATGCAGTGTTTACTGTAAAGATAAGATGGATACTGATGTTAGGGTTTTTTTGGTTTTTAATACAAACTAAGAGATCCAACTAAAAAGAAACATGATAGTTGTTAAAGTGAAGTAATATATAGATTAGAAAGACAGCATATTAGTTTTCTATTGCTGCTGTTACAAATTACCACAAATTTAGTAGTTTAAAACAACACACATTTAATAACTTACAGTTGTGGAGGTTAGAAGGATAACACAGATCTCACTGGGCTAAAAGTAATGAGCAGGCAGGCCTGCATTCCTTTCTGGAGGCTTTATGGGAAAATCCATTTCTTTGCCTTTTCCAGTTTCTTGAAGTCACCTCATTCCTTAGTTTGTCCCGCCCCATCATCTTCAAAGTCAGTCATGATTAAATTAATAAATCCCACTGACTTCCTAACAAAGTCACAGCTCCCTCTGACTATATGACCACAGCTCCCTCTGGCAGTTCTCTGCTTTTAAAAACTCATGTGATTAGGTTGGACCCACCTGGGTAATTCAGAATAATTTTCCTATTTCAGTCTCAATCTTAACCTTAATCTCAATCTTAATCACATCTACTTAAATCTCTTTAACATGTAAAGTAACACACTCACAGTTTTAGGGAATTAAGACATTGGCCTTTCGGAGGGCCATTATTCTGCCTACCACAGACTATTAAAGAAAGCACTGGTTTTCCACACAGTGCATCAAAATACACTACAGGGCTTCCCTGGTGGCACAGTGGTTGAGAGTCCGCCTGCCGATGCAGGGGACACGGGTTCGTGTCCCGGTCTGGGAAGATCCCACATGCCACGGAGCGGCTGGGCCCGTGAGCCATGGCCGCTGAGCCTGCGCGTCCTGAGCCTGTGCTCCGCAACGGGAGAGGCCACAGCAGTGAGAGGCCCGCATACCGCAAAAAACAAAACAAAACAAAACAAAACAAAACAAAAACACTACAGACCTTTAAACGTGTATATAGAGAGAGGGGAGGGATCTCTGCCTTAGGATTTTCAGTGATGAGTCCTTCCATGTTCATTTTACATATTTTTGAGCTTCTGCCATTGACAAGCATAGGTGCAGAAATATGATAATGTTTAAAGAAAGACAGTGTTTTTAAGAGAAAGCACATAATGAATATATCACATTAACTCACTCAAAATATTAGTCCACTCTAAATTGCTACCAAAAATCATATGTGGCCACAAAATACCCATATACGTATCCCTGAACTTAACATATGTGCATGGGTCTTAAAACATGAATTCAATGACACTTGCAAAAATGCAGATTTGTCACATGTGTAGAGATGTACACATGTAGCAGGAGCTGTCCTGGCAATCTAAGAGAAACTTGGACTTGCCCATGGGTATAGATGAAATAGTAACATCCGGACACCCACTTCAGTGAGGTTACTTGCACTAGAACTTCAGTTTTTCAGTGAAATATGGAGGAGTGATTGGACCTAAAGAAATCCATAGCAAGAATTGATGAGGATTATGAGGGAATGTAATAAAATCTGTTCCAGTTCTGTGCTGTATAGATGGATATTTGAACCCTGACAGAGAGAAGTGCTATGGGCAGAAGATAAAGGGCCTGAGGAACAGTAGAGCAGGAAATACTATCTTTAGGAAAATGGCTGCGTTTAAATCTTAGCTTCAAAACCACTAGCTGTGGAACACAAGATACGTTATATAACCTATAGTTTGTGCCTCATTATTTGCATCTATGCATGGGATAATAACTCATCTGTAGGAAAGGAAGCTGCTAGCTACAGTGTAGCCTCAACAGTTAGAAAAATCAGTGCTTCCTTCACTCTGAAGAGAGAAAATAAATTGAAAAAAAATTGTGTACAGCAGCCAATTAAGAATCATCCCTGTGACAAAAATATTAAGAGTATTTCCCCCACAGGGCTTCCCTGGTGGCGCAGTGGTTAAGAATCCATCTGCCAATGCAGGGGGCACGGGTTCGAGCCCTGGTCTGGGAGGGAGGATCCCACATTCTGCAGAGCAACTAAGCCCATGTGCCACAACTACTGAGCCTGCACTCTAGAGCCTGCGAGACACAACTACTGAGCCCACAAGCCACAACTACTGAAGCTCGCGTGCCTAGAGCCCGTGCTCCACAACAAGAGAAGCCACCGCAATGAGAAGCCCACGCACCACAATGAAGATAGCCCCCGCTCACCACAACTAGAGAAAGTCTGTGCACAGCAACAAAGACCCAACACAGCCAAAAATAAATAAATAAATTTAAATTTTTTTAAAAAAAGAGTATTTCCCCCACAAATCTGGATTGTCTCAAGGTAGCAGTAATTTGTTTGGAAAAGAATTAGAAAGAAATCAAAACAAGGAAATGAATTGTATTTCAGAAATTTGTCTAATACAGAATTTCAGTATGGTTACTGGTGTAAGCTACTGACTAGAAACAAATCAGAAGCATACTATTCTTATGAGGGGATTATAATACCAACAAAACTAGCAACTAGAACTAAAATATATTTTGACTACACAGGTTTTAAAGGTACTCTCAAGTTCTCAAATTTTCATGCATAGTCTGTGGAAATCTTACATCCCACAAGAGGCAGCCTTCTGCCTCAATACTCACTTTATGTGCTCTCGAAAAGGGCAAAGTCTGTCCCAGAAAGCTGAGCCAGGGACTCCAAAAGACAACAGACAAGAAATTTTTATCCAGAGAGTAGAATTAGGTTGTAATCAAGGGTCTTCCTCCACTTTTCACTACATCATTGCTCCTGGTGCATAGTCTCCATACTTCATTTTCAGAATAGGGAAGTTGATTATGATGATATTACTTCCGCCCCACCTTTGTCTATTGTATAAGCTGAGAGTAAATTACTTGCCTTTTTGGTTCATATGTTCTAGTGCCACAGCTTCATCTAATGGGGTGAAGAAACTTGATGGAAACACCTTGGATCTTCATCAGGGAAAGAATGAGAATATTTTATATGTTGAAAGAATGGTGAAAATGTTATTTGATGAATAGAGGGACAAACTGTGGTAGAGACTGGTAGCACAAAAAAATACCATTTTCCCTGTGCTAATAAGGTTCCCTGTTTCTGAAGCCTTAACGTGTGACATATTTAGATGGCTCTAAATGGAATGTGAACAGAGTCTGGCTCATCATAACCTCCTGTGTGTGATTCTCTCACTCTTCCCATCTGCTGACTGGATGTCAATCCCCATGGCAATATTGTGTTAAAGTGGGAAGAGCTCCTATCAACCTGGTTCCCTGAATGACTGAGTGGAATTGGATCCTAATCAGGAAACCCTCATTTAGACTTCACATGAATAAGAAGTCAAATTCTATTTGTGCTAACTAAGCTATTGATACTCAGGCCCTTATATCTTACAGAAGCTCGCATTTTTAAACTAATCACTGCCTCATGGGGCTGTTGAGAGAATTACCTGAGCTAATTTATGTAAATCCTCAATAAATGTTAGCTCTTACACTTTTACTAAAATGTGTGTGATATTTTAAACCTTGGGGCACATGCTGTGCTGCTTTGGTTTTTCAATGAAATATAAAGACTTTATTAAAGTCATATGTAATCTACAATTAATAAAATAAGGAAAAATAACATTTCTATCTAGCAAAAAATATGAACTCATGAATCTAGCAAGAATTCGTTAGACATTAAATTGTGATGACGGCCAATTTTGGAATTAGCCCATTTACATTACTTCTGGTTTCTGAGCATCTCTATAGCACAAGAATAAATAAAGTTGAAACTATCAATTCACAAATTATAAATTCATCCTATACTTTTAGTATAAAATTTGTTTTCTCCTATTTATGTATTATTAATATATCAGTAATTATTCACTGGAACAGGAACATCTGATTTTCCAAATATATGAAAATAAGGTTGAATTTTGCAAAAGAAATTTTATATATACACTCTAAGAATATGTGTTCACAAATATCATGTAAATAGGCAAATGTGATTGTAGAAAAATATTCTCAAATATTAAGCAATTTTCTACATGTAAAACTTGATTGTCCTTTAAAACACTTCAGAGGGTATGTTATGAGTAACATGTTAGCTTATTTAATCAAAATAAGTGTAGCTTAGGTATATTAATATTATGCTCCAAGAGAACACCGTAGAGTGAGATTTATTGCTTAAACTGTGAAAAGGTCACACATTTATAACATATTATCATGCTTCAAAAATAATTACATTTCCCTTGTCAGTTGGGAAAGTAGAAAGATAAGATCTATAATACATGCAATTAAATTTGACCTTCTTAATGGAATATTAGTGATCTGGGATTTACTTTCAACCTTTATTAAAAAGGTATACCTTATATACATATTTGTCAAAATTATTCAATGTGAGAGAAAGATTGTGACCCATTTCTTGAGTTCTGGACATCAGTTATCACATGCTTTTCAGATAGGTCCATGTGAATTTCCAAATGTCAACTTATACATAACACATAAAAACGGAAATTCATTAGTTTCCTCTTTACATTATTGATTGCATTTACCTTCCCATTCACAATCGTTTTTAACACATCTCTTTCTTGCAAAATGTCTTTTTCTTGGATGATGTATATGGGCTGGAGAGAAAGGCACAGTTCAAATGAACCGTCCACCACAACTGTATTAGTGTAATTGCACTTGACCTGGTCAAAATCTTATTTCCATTTATCAAATGTATCTTAAGAAAGATAAAATAGTTTAACTCAAAATACTTAGTTACCTCTATCTACAACTACATTCCCAGAGAAAGTCAATCCACCAGAAGTTATCCTTGAGAAAAATACAATGGTGAGAATTGATCTGCAGAAATAGAAGGGCTCTTGAATGTTTAAAGATTCACTCAACCCTACTTGCAATGTGGTTATCACCACTAACTCCAATAGGGTTTCACTTAAATACAATACAAAAGAAGAAAAAATAATTAAAGAGGACCTTTATTCTGTACTTCTGTTTCCACTCCGCCTTGAAACAAATGTGTCAATAATATTAGCTATACTAGAAAGTGCAGTTAAAACAATTGACTGAAATAACTACCTGAACTATATGAAAATGATGGCATTGCTACATAAACTTTGAGTGTCATTGATACTGACAGTTTTTATATTGGCATTTCTATCCTGGGAGGCCAAAGTATTACTACATTCAATGAATTGAGAGTATAATACCTGCCTTAAGCTTTCAGAATTGCATTTCAACACTACTGTGCAAAACTCCATAACTACTCCAATGTAGAATTTGAAAAATTAGCTGAAGGAAGAATGAAATGTGTTAGAAGAAACTAAACTCAGAGGCCGCATACAAGATTAAATTTTATGTCAGTGTGAGTATGGTATAACGAGCTGTAAACTGGCTGTGGAAGGTGTACTTTAGATAGCATAATATTACATGAGGGCATCTTCAGAGGAGTAGTTTCAACTAGCACTAAAATGATTTGATAGAAGATGATCTTGTACGAGTAGAAGTGAATAGAGTAAGATCTGATTCCTTTCAAAAGACTAGAACTTTGTGATTGTTTGTTTGGCATTACACCTCCATGCCACAACATGATACTCTGAACATCTTCTCCATATCTTTTCCATCCCTGAGAAAGAAGAGGTGGAAGATGAAAGGAACTCCTTGCTGTAGAGTTAACATTTGTGAATGTTCCATGTGTGCTTGAAAAACTTGTGTGTTCTACAGCAAGGTCACTTAATGTTACATGATAAGATTATCAATGTCTCTATACAGTTGTACATCTTATATAATTTCTATTGTCCTCACAACCTTCTAATACTGTTTTCTGTCAAACTTTGCATAATGTTGTTCATGGTATTGTGTAACTTAATATTGGAATGCAGGTTGAAAGAAACAGTTTTGGGGATCTTCCTACTTGTACAACTAACTTATTTGGTTAATTGTCCCTCAAATTCTAGGTGCCTCAAGAACCCCAATCTCTGATCTTTATTTATTTTACCCATTAAGAACATTGCTTTGTGATTGAGTTTCATTTCCTTTGCTGTGATTTGAAAAGTGCCCCCAGGCATAATATTGTGTGGCGCTTACTTGTTGTGATTCCTATCCCTCTAGGATCACAATCTTCTACCTTCTATTGCCTGAGGGCTGAAGCCAGTGGATGCATAAATTTTATACAGTATTGTGGTTGATACTTTTGTAGGAAAATAAGTCACTTGCCTATTTACTTCTCCATGGTCAAAGCTGGAACTAGCTTAAGCCTTGCTTTCCTTTCCATTGGAAAAGCAAAAGCATGTGAATTTTGTGTATTAGGATTCTCTAGAGAAACAGAATCAATAGGAGGTGTGTGTGTGTGTGTGTGTGTGTGTGTGTGTGTGTGTGTATGTGTGTGTGTGAGAAAGAGAGAGAGAGAGATTTATTCTAAGGAAATGATTCAAGCAGTTGTGGAAACTGGCAAGTTCAAATATGTAGCATGGGCCCATGGGCTGAAGACCCAAGAGAGTTGATAGTAAAGTTCCAACCTGAAGGTCAGCAGACACAGACCCAGAAGAGTCAACAGTCCACATGAACTCCAAAGGCTGGAGAATGCCCCTCTTACTCCAGGAAGGGTCATTTTTTTGTTGTTCTCTTCAGGTCTTCAACTGACTGAACGAGTCCCACTCACATTATGGAGGATAATCTGCTTTATTCAACTGATTAAATTGTTAGTCTCATCCAAAAACTTCTTTGCAGAAACACCAAGAATAATGTTTGACCAAATATCTGGGTACTACATGTCATTAAATTGATACATAAAATTAACCATCCCCTTTCATAAGTCTATACATTGTTTTGTTGTAAGTTTCTATTTATATTTATTGAAATTTTTGTTTTCAATGTGACTTTCACCTTGTAATGTTTTTATTTTCCTATTCTATTTGTTTTCTTGAAAACTTCCACCTTCCTATCGATCTCCCTCTTCCTCTCTCTCTCCCTCCCCCTCCCCCTCCTCTTCTCCTCCTCCCTCTCCTTCTTTTTCCTACTGCAATATCTTCTCCAGATAATTGTATCTCTTACTTTACCTCTTATTTAGGTTTAGTAAAATGGTCTGTACTGTCTTGATTTTGTAGAAAAGTATTTTTTTAGTTTATGCTTTTTTGATGCTCAGTTTCTATTTTCCAAGTGTCTTTTGATTTTTTCCTTTTCTCTTTGTTTTGTATCATCTCTTTTTTAACAAACAACTTTTTGTCTTGTAACTTTTTTGTAAAATTTTGTAGCTGTGAACTCTTATTTATCACAGTTCAATTCTATCCATTTGCCTTTTATATGAGCTAGGTTGTAAGCAACAAAAGTGAAATGTCAGACTCATTTCTCCTTTAGCATCTTTTCCACTCTTATTCTTTACAACCTAACTGGGTGGTAATAGGGAAATTTGCTCGCAGACCCCTAGATCACACATCTCAAATTAAAAGACCTGTGACATTTACTTTTTGGAAAATCCATGTGCTTCTCCTGGGTTCAGTGGCCAGTTTTAAACCACCAGCAAGACCTTCTTATCTCAGTCCACTTTATAATATCTGGCTGTTATGATTTAGGTTTTATGTGTAATATTTATGGTTCTGTTTTGTCCATTTTGAACAGTAAGTACCCTTCTCTTTTTGAAGACTTACTGAACATCATAGAACATATATTCTAAACTTTCCCAGCCCTGCTAAATTTGTCAATTTTATTTGATTATCTACCATTCTATAAGTATTATCTTATTTTCCATTTTACCATCAAAATCATTGCATCTTTGATGATAGATGTTAACTAAATCTATTGTGGTAATCATTTCACTTTATTGTGGTAATATATGTAAATCAAACCATCATGCTGCACACCTTAAACTTATGCAGTGATGTATACCAGTTATTTCTCCATAAAACTGGAAAAAATATCTGCCAGGTACATGAGAAAAAGTTAATATCCATAGTCTATACATAATCCCTTCATATCAAGATTAAATTGATGACTGACCAAAGAACATGAAAAGACAAATCATGAAATGCAAATAGCCAATAAACTCCTGGCATAACTATCTTCTCATCACTAATACACTTAAAATGACATGTCATTTGTCACCTAAGATTAGCACTATTAAAAATAACCACTGTTGGCAAGAGCATGGAGAAATAAGCACTGTAATACACTTAGGTGGAAGTGTGAAATAGTAGAATTTTTGACCTTTTTAGAATGTAGTTTGCCAACGTTTATCATAATTTAAAATATGAATTCTAGGGACTTCCCTGGTGGTGCAGTGGTTAAGAATCCGCCTGCCAATGTAGGGGACATGGGTTCGAGCCCTGGTCTGGGAAGATCTCACGTGCCATGGAGCAACTAAATCTGTGTGCCACAACTACTGAGCCTGCGCTCTAGAGCCTGTGAGACACAACTACTGAGCCCACATACTACAACTACTGAAGCCTGTGTGCCTAGAGCCCATTCTCCACAACAAGAGAAGACACCGCAATGAGAAGCCCATGCACTACAATGAAGAGTAGCCCCCACTCGCCACAACTAGAGAAAGCCCGCACGCAGCAACAAAGACCCAACACAGCCAAAAATAAATAAATAAGAAATAAAAATAAAATAAAATATGAGTTCTAGCAATTCTATTTCTAGAAATTTATCCTAAAGAATTACATAATTGCCTATAATGGGATAAAACTAGAAACAACCTAAATGTCCAACTAGAGGGGAATGTTAAATAAATTATGATACATCCATATGGAGGATGCTTACTGTATTGATACGCTATCACTGTATAACAAAATGATTGAAAACTTATGGCTTAAAACAACAATAAACGTTTATTATCCTTATCAAAAAATTGCATCTTTTAAGAAATATTCCTTAAAATCAACATCTCTCACACTACTGTGTTCTACAATTAAAAATGTCTGTTTTCTTCAGACATAATCTCAGCAGTTTTCTCAATGAGACAAACAGCTTTTCTCCCACATTCCCAAATTAACTGTTTCTTTGAGAGGCAAATTAGAGCCCTGGGTAAGCAAAAAGACTCTGTAGTCACATTCTGTATTGTCACATCCTTGACTTATTACTTGTGTAATTTTGGATAAATTACCTTATATCTCTTTGCCCAATCCTCAAGAAGAAAATTTAACAATAGTGCTCGTCATTCAGTGGTTTTTCATTATTAATTAAATTAATTAATTAATGGAAAATACTTAGAACCAGGTTTAGCATATATTAAATACTCAGTATATGTGAGGTATTTTACAATAACTATTTTCTAATTTCACTCTGTTGATTGTTTCCTTTTCTGTGCAAAAGCTTTTTAGTCTGTGTGGTCTCACTTGTCTATTTTTGCCTTTGTATCTTGTTTCATGACCAATGTCATGAACTTTTTTCCCTTATGTTTTCTTTTAGGAGTTTTACACTTTCACTTCTTACAGTTAAGTCTTTAATCTATTTTGAATTAATTTCTGTGTATGGTGTAAGATAAGCATCCAGTTTCATTCTTTTGCATATTAATATCCAATTTTCTTAACACCGTTTGTTCTTCAGAGTATAAAGTCTCCATTGTGTATTTTTGACACCCTTGTCAAAGATTAGTTGACAGTATACACGTCACTATTTTCTGGGTTCTTTATTCTGTTGCATTGGTCTTTAAGTCTGACTTTATGCCAATATCATACTGTTTTAATTACTGTAACTTTGTAATATATTTTGAAATCAGGAAATGTGATGCCACCAGTTTTGTTCTTGCTGAAGATTGCTTTGGCTATTCAGGGTCCTTGTATTTCCATATGACTTTTAAGATTTTCTCTATGTAAATTATGCCATTGGGATTTTGATAGGTATTGCATCGAATCTATAGATAGGTTTGGTTAGAGGAAACATTTTAACAATGCTAAGTCTTCTGTTCCATGGACACAGGTGTCTTTCCATTGATTTGTACCTTCTTTAATTTGTTTCATCAGTGTTTGGTTGTTTTCATTTATACAAGTCTTTAATGTCCTTGGTAAATTGTATCCCTAAGTAATTTATTCTTTTTGGTGCTATTGCCTAATTGATTTTCATATGTTGACCTGTTCTTGCATCCCAGTAATAAATCCCACTTGGTTATGGTTCTGACCTTCTCCCTTAAAAGCTCACCTGACAGTCTCATTCAGAATCATCTCTCTTTTGATTAACTTACTATCAAATGCTTAAGAACATTTATTGCATCAGCAAAATCCATTTATCTTTTTTTTTTTTTTTCCTGTATGCGGGCCTCTCACTGCTGTGGCCTCTCCCGTTGCAGAGCACAGGCTCCGGACGTGCAAGCTCAGCGACCATGGCTCACGGGCCCAGCCACTCTGCGGCATGTGGGATCTTCCCTGATAGGGGCACGAACCCGTGTCCCCTGCATCGGCAGGCAGACTCTCAGCCACTGCGCCACCAGGGAAGCCCAAAATCTATTTATCTTTAACCTAACCATGAACATGAGTCCATCACATTCACTGGCCCCAACCTCACTTAAAGAGAGAGGATTATACAGGGAATGTACACCATCTGAGCTTTCTGCCTTCCACACTCAGATACAACATTTTTTGTTAAAAAATATAAACATCGTGTAGTCAATTTCACTTCATAAATTTTGCTGAAATAAATGACTACTATTATCGTAATTTTGCTAGGATCAAAATTGTAATGGGTTATTATTTTTTTCTTTTAGTAAATTATAGCATCAAGAATTCCAATAGTGATTGAAAGATGTAATAAGTTTACATTTCCTTTAGAATCTAACCTTCTGTGATTCTAATCACATGAACTGTGGATTTTACTCAGACTTGTGCTGTCCAAAACAATAGCCATTGGCCACATATGGATTTTTAACTTTAAATAAATTAAAATTAAATAATATTAAAAATTAGTTTCTGGGGACTTCCCTGGTGGCACAGTGGTTAAGATTCTGCCTGCCAGTGCAGGGAACACGAGTTCAATCCCTTGTCCGGGAAGATCCCACGTGCCACAGAATAACTAAGCCCGTGCGCCACAACTACTGACCCTGTGCTCTAGAGCTCGCGTGCCACACTACTGAAGCCCATGCGCCTAGAGCCCGTGCTCCACAACAAGATAAACCACTGCAATGAGAAGCCTGCACACCACAACGAAGAGTAGCCCCCACTTGCTGCAATTAGAGAAAGCCGGTACGCAGCAATGAAGACCCAATGCAGACAAAAAAAAAAAAAAAAAAAATTAGTTTCTGGTCATACTAGCCATTTACTGGCATAGGTAGCTACTGGATACTGCATTGGAAAGTGCAGATATAGAACAGTTCCATCATCAAAGAAATTTCTATTACACAACCCTGACTTCTCGACCTTCAGTATGCTCCAGAATCACCCGAAAGGCTTCTAAAACAGTGTGCTAAGACTAAAGTGAGGTCTGTGAATTTGCATTTCTATTAAGTTCCAAGACTGAAGTTACTCCTCTGGGAACCACAATTTAAGAGCCATTAATTTAACGTTATTGATCCATTTGCATAAACTTACAGAAAAAAAAAGTAACTCTATCCTAAGGAATAGACAAATCTTGCATCTAAGCATGTATTTTATAGTAAAAGTCCTGATAGCAAAGAAGATAATTGTTCCCAGTTAATTGTATTTTGCTACTACCTGCAGGTAAGAATAGATATAAACTATTATAATAATTTCAGTCTTTTAGACAAACTGAATACTATGGTCAGGAAAATGTGTTAAAAAAATAAAAATCAGTGTGTAGAAAATAGTTGTATTCCTTGTCAAGAATTTCCTGTGATAAGAGAATGGTAGAGTAATAATAAACAATGGTATTTAATTATAATCTATTTTCTATCTCATAGAAGAGATAATTACCTAAAATGATATTTATTCAAATACAATATAGTTTCTGTTTTAGGAACAGAAACCATAATGGATAGTAATATTCCTTTTCATTTTAATTATGTTCTGCTTATTGTTAAAACTAATTTACCTTTAATTAGCAGTCAGACGTGCTACCATTGCGCCACGAGGTCCTGCGGGTAATTTGCTTTAATCAAATAAAAATTTGAAAGACAGAAATTAAAAGTATTCTATAAAAAGTATTTAATAAAAAGAGTAGATATCCGTGGCTTAATAGTGTCTTTTTGAAGGAAAGTCTGGAGATATTATTCTGAATTTGAACTAAGTATGACATATATGTACCAGCTGCGTGTATGATCTTATTTAAGGATAACCCTAGAAATTATAATATGTATATCTATAAAATTTTAAAATTTTTTTAACTTTTTTCTTTCAGACAGTATAAACCATGTGAGAAAGATAATGTAAGAGTGAAATTCCTCATGACATATTTTCAACATATTTCCCTATTGCCTAGCTTAGAGCTTTCATTGATGTGTGAGCCCCTTCATCTATCTTGATTAAAAACAATCAACCCAACCATTCAGTTTCTTCCCCTCAGCTTTGAGTTGGCTAAACAGTATAGGTAATAACATTCTAATTGATAGGATCTCACCCCAAAAGCCCTACATATTATTGCCTTCAATCCCCACTTCCCCCCAGTATTTGGGTTTACTACTGTTTGTAGGTAACTCAAAACTACTCTGTTACATCTAAGGTTCCTTACTTTTCTGACTTTCTTTTCACTTTCAGTAATAAACTTGTTTGGCAGAAAAATATAAAAACATCAGGTGTGATTCCCTCAATTTATTGCAATATCAATTACAAATTGCTTATACCTGCACACACTCATAATTTCATTCTTTCTTCTCAGGATGGAAGAAAGAGTCGCCTCCAACTCTCATGACCAAACTCTTCACTCATATCACAGGTTTGCTCTCATCTCTTCTCTTCAAGTATATTATCTTCCCATTCAGATTCAGTCTCTCTCCCTCTCTCTGTCTCTCTCCCTCTCTCTCTATCTCCACACATATATCTTTTCAATGAATATTTAAACCTCTGAAATGTCTTCCACTACAAAAAGAAACCAACAAAGCTAGATTGACCACACATCTTTCAACTTACCTGTAGTGTCAGGATTCTTACCAAAATATTCTAAACCTGCTATCATTAACTCCTTGCTGTTCTATGATGTACTAGTGAAGATTTAGCAACTGGTTCTTTGAGTTTTAGTGTAAGTGTTGGTTGCTATTACTGTCTATGTTGGTGAGTAAAACAAAACATAATGCCAATCTATGTTGGAAATTCACTCACTTGTCAATGATGCAAGTGACTACTCTGTTGAATCAGAAGTGTTTGAATACGGGATTACTATTTTCTCAATTTTTTTTGTTGTTATTTACAAAGTAACTGCAGACAAAACATATTTAAGTGTGTTATCTCAATCACACTCTTTAGTCTAGAGATTTAACAAAACCATAAGCAAAGTCCTGATTAGTATTGTTTGCTAATGTATGTGGGGTAAATATGCTTATCATGGTCAGTTTCCAGTTACCATTATGATGTCCCTAAGTACAAAGTTGGAAAGAGATGTGCAGCAACACATCATTAGTATTATGTAGTATTTCCACCACATAGATAATATAGAGGCAAATAACTCAAGAGCATGAACAGTAGGAAAATGCAGTAAAACAATTAGGAAGCAATGAGTTTTGTGTGTATATTAAATATATTTGTTAAGCTTGTATGACTTAGTGTTAGTACAAACTGTGTATAGCAGTTAACTCTCAAAATTCTTAAAAATGTAACAAAAATGTAACTTTGGCTCTTGTGAGCTGGTACAAACTGGCTCCAGCCTGCCATTGTGATGATCCCAAGAGTTCTGCAAACTACATTCTTTCCATGTGTGGCAACTTTGAGGGATCCAAATAAATAATAAATATCTTTTTCTACATGAATTCTGAACAAATTGAGAAGTGGAAAATATATTTACGGGAGCCAAAAGTAAACCATTTTGATGACAATAACTAAATTGGAGAATATGGCTTCAGGTTTGATGGCTAAAACTGAGCACCAACATTAGGAAGACTTCCCACAGTTATGAGTTGAATCATCCTCCCAAAAGATGTTGAAGTCCAAACCCCCAGTACCTGTGAATGTGACTTTATATGGAAATAGAATCTTTGTATATGATCAAGTGAAGTTAAGGACGTTAGAGTAGACCCTAGTCCTGTATGAGTGGTATCCTTATAAAAGGGGAAATTTGGACACAGAGATACACAATTACAGAGGCAAGACTATGTGAAGTCTCCAGTAGATGGGAGAACACCATCTACTAGCCAAGGAAAACCTGAGATTACCAGAAGCTGGGAAAGAGGCACGGGACAAATTCTATCTCAGAGCCCTCAGAAGGAACCAACTCTGCTTACATCTTGATTTCAACTTCTAACTTCCAGAATTATAAGTCAATAAATTTCTGTTGCCACTCAGTTTGTGGATTTTCCTTTTTTTTTTTTCTTTTCTTTTTTTTTAACATCTTTATTGGGGTATAATTGCTTTACAATGGTGTGTTAGTTTCTGCTTTATAACAAAGTGAATCAGTTATACATATACATATGTTCTCATATCTCTTCCCTCTTGCATCTCCCTCCCTCCCACCCTCCCTATCCAACCCCTCCAGGCGGTTACAAAGCACCGAGCTGATCTCCCTGTGCTATGCGGCTGCTTCCCACTAGCTATCTACCTTACGTTTGGTAGTGTATATATGTCCATGCCTCTCTCTCGCTTTGTCACAGCTCACCCTTCCCCCTCCCTATATCCTCAAGTCCATTCTCCAGTAGGTCTGTGTCTTTATTCCTGTCTTACCCCTACGTTCTTCATGACATTTTTTTCCCTTAAATTCCATATATATGTGTTAGCATACAGTGTTTGTCTTTCTCTTTCTGACTTACTTCACTCTGTAAATCTGTAAGTATGCCAGACTCTAGGTCTATCCACCTCATTACAAATAGCTCAATTTCATTTCTTTTTATGGCTGAGTAATATTCCATTGTATACATGTGCCACATCTTCTTTATCCATTCATCCGATGATGGGCACTTAGGTTGTTTCCATCTCCAGGCTATTGTAAATAGAGCTGCAATGAATATTTTGGTACATGACTCTTTTTGAATTATGGTTTTCTCAGGGTATATGCCCTGTAGTGGGATTGCTGGGTCATATGGTAGTTCTATTTGTAGTTTTTTAAGGAACCTCCATACTGTTCTCCATAGTGGCTGTACCAATTCACAGCAGTCCCAGTAAACTAATGCACCCGTCCCATCATGGTGTCATTTGATAAGGGTAGCACTCTCCCTCTTGAGGAGGAAGCACCACTACGTAAGAGCACTGGAAAGTCATATGAAAGTCACTCATTCTCAAAGTGAAGAAGGGCATAGGTAAGCTAAAGCTCAATTATTCATTCCAAATGTAATAATCAAATAAGTCACTGTATAGTCTTATGCAGAGTGAATAAAGGTGTGAAAGACAATAAGTGTGCTTAGGAAAAAACAATTATTATCACATAAACTATGAATGCTTCTTTAACACCCCAAAATCCATGAGAAATGCTCTTGCATAGATAAAAAAAAAAAAAACTTCTATAGACACATTTTTTTAGTTAATTTTTATTGGAGTATAGTTGATTTACAATGTGTTAGTTTCTACTGTACAACAAAGTGAATCAGTTATACATATACATATATCCACTCTTTTTTACATTCTTTTCCCATATAGGCCATTACAGAGTATCGAGTAGAGTTCCCTGTGCTATACAGAAGGTTCTTATTAGTTATCTATTTTATATATCGTAGTGTGTATATGTTAATCCCAGTCTCCAATGTATCCCTCTTCCCCCTTCCCCCTTGGTAACCATAAGTTTGTTTTCTACATCTGTGACTCTATTTCTCTTTTGTAAATAAGTACATTTGTACCTACAGACACATTTTGACCCAATGTTACCTGAGTGTCCACAACCTTGGGCACTTTTAAATATTTCCTCTCATAAATTATTTTTCAGATATTTCATAGTACTAATTTTCCTTCTTCTCTCATTTTGCAATTGGTATCTTATAAGGACATCTCTCTTTAGCTATCCTGTTACCCATGATGCTCCCTTCATTTATATATCTCCAATATGCTCTCTGGATGACCTTGTTTGTTCCCTTGTGTTCAGTTAGCAAACAAAATGGACGTAATTCTCTGTATCTGAGGTCCAGATGGTTTTAATGAGCTCATAAGCATGATGTTGCTGACATTTGATCCTTTCTCCTCATATATACAGAGGAAATATCAACTTTAACAGTATCTACAGCAGGCATTATCAACAGTATGTATCTCCAACTCTATATTTTCATAATTGAATGATCAAATTTCTCCCTAATATTTTCCTTTTCTCTCTTCTCTAACTTATTTTAGGGTACCATTGTCTGTGTACGGAGGACTCATATCTAAGGATCATTCTCTCTCCCCTCTTCCTAAATCAACCATCAAGCAAAAATTGCCAACAGACCTTAATAATTCCCCAAATAGACTCTTCACTGGTTCTTTCTCCCAGACTGCTTCCCTTCATTCAAATTTCTATACTGGAAAAGAGGATCTTCATGAAACAAAAATTTTATCATGCTCTTCCCCTGCTTAAACATCTTTAAAGGCTCCTGAAGGACCTCAAAGAAAAGTCTAAATTTCTAAGAATCTTGTTTAAATTTTTGCTTATGCCTAGATCTCATTTTATCATATATATATATTGATACATTTGTATTGAGATTTACTATAAATTATCTTCCCTTTGGGCCTGTACACTGGCTAGTCTCTTCTCCCCAACTTTCCTCTGTAAATTATTTTCCTTTTTAACATTTGACCTTTTATCAGAAAATAATATTTGGAGGCAGAATCAGCAATCCAAAGAACCCCTGTGCTCAGACATTCACATCTAAGTTAGGGAAATGGGGGGCTAGGCCCTCAAATCTGATGCTAATAACCCTCAACCCAAAGAATTAAGGTCGCACTTTACATTTTTAACAATTTCAACTTTTCTTGTTTTTCAACTCTATTGAGGTATAATTGACATATGATATTGTGTAACTTTAAGGTGTACACCTGTTGACATGCTTACATAATACAATATGATTACCACCCTAGTGTTACTAACACCTCTATCATGTCGTAACATTACCATCTCTTTTTTGTAGTGAGAACATTTAAAATCTACTCTTATAGCCACTTTAAAGTATATAGTACAGTATTGATAACTATAATCACAATGCTTTACATTAGATTCCCAGAAATTTTTTATCTTCTAACTAGAAGTTTGCACCCTTTCACCAACATCTCCCATCTCCCCCACCTACCAGCTCCTGGTAACCAGAATTATACTCTCTGTTTCTATGAATTCAACTTTTTAGATTCCACATGAAAGTGGTATATATCATACAATATCTGTCCTTCAGTGCCTGCACTGTTCAGCACAGTCAGAGCTGAAAAAGAAGTAGGAGAGTTGGGTTGATCTAAGGTTAACTTTTTAATCAAGGTAGATGAAGGGACTCCCATATCATTGAGAACACTAAGGAGGCAGTGCTCAAAGGGCAACATCCTACTGTCCAGCCTGAGGAGGAAATAAACTAACAACAGAAGATGACTAATGACTGGAAGAAAGGTGAGGGCCAGCCATAGGGCACAGAAGAAAGTGAAAAAGTATTTGTTGGGGAAATGACAAAGTGAATAAAAATAAAATATTTTATTAATTATATTCTTGATGTTACCTATCTTTCTAATCTTTGTATCTTGGTTTTTCCTTTTAATTTCCTTAGCTTTTCTTACAACTCTCTTTGAGCTAAAGAATAAAGATATTACAATTTTACTCCTTTTATTGGCAAATGTAAAATTAAATCACTAGAATTATATTTCAGTTGAAAACATAACAATATTGCAAGGCACACAATATCCTTGAATACTTTCTTCCTGTTAAGGCTAATTATCAGTGAGATAAGGAAATGGTAAAATAACTTTCTTTTAGCTATTGGAGTTTGGGGGAATCATTTATTGGAGTTTGCCTTTTCAGATGAGAGCATTGACTGTACATATTGATATTATGTCTCTTTTCTGATTTATATTTTAATGAAATGTTCAAGTTATGAAATGCTTTTTTCTCCACTTAGGATACTTTATGTACTGACAATGGCTATGGAAGGATGAAATCAATAAGATCAGAATTATATTCTCTTATTGATTATGTTCTAAAGAATTTATACTTGGATTATAATTCAATATTCAAATTAATGTATACAAAAATGCTTATATTTTATTAACATATTATTTCTAGTATCTCCAATTGTCACTTTTAAAAGTAAAGGTAGAAGCTTCATAATATGCAGTATACACATATGATGTTTAATATGTTAGGTATCTGTTTAAGAGAACCTGTGTATTGCATCTTCTAAAACAATTATGGAATTTGTATAATCCAGAAGATGGTGCTGTTTACATTTCTACTGCATTTTGAAACTGCAGAGAAACAATTTATTTCCAATTCAGCCATTGATGGGTTGTAAATTATTGAGCATACCTTCACAATAGGAACAGTTAATGTAGCTTTGCTCTTGAGGGTTTTACATTTACAAATAATTTGCATAACATTTCCACGCGAGATATTAGAAAATGTACTACTTTACAAGCAATCTCACGTTAATGGAACCTGATCAGTTGCACCTCTCCCAGTTATCTTCTGCCAGGAGTACATTCAAATGTGAAAATATGTATTAGATAAAAGACCTATTTAATTTTCTGGTTACTTATATGGCTATTAAAAAGCAACATGTAGACCATTAAAGTGGTGATGATCCTTATTTAATGGAATATGAATTTATTCTTCTAAGTAGTGAACAGTTTTATACTAAGTTTTTGTGACATGTTAATTATGTACTATACAGATACAAAGCTTTAGTCAGTTAACATAGATAAATGAGATACGAGATATTTACAGTATATTGGAACTATTATTCCACTTCATCCGAAGTTTGGTAATGGATCTTGCAAGCAGCCTTATCACTGCTTGTAGTGCTTTGGGAAATAGATAGGAAGGTTCACCACATGCATCTACCAAGACTGACACTTGCAATACTTAATTATGATTAATTACTTACATTGTCCCTTATTGCTACTTGATTTTTTAAAACATATTATTATATTTTGTGAAAAGTAAAAGGTATACCCGGGAAAACCAGTACAAAGACTTCAAAGATTGTATTTCAAACATATGAGAATCATTTTGAGTGTCTTTTGTTTCTCTTTGTTTTGTAGCTGTTGTTCTTTGTTATTTTTAGAGTAGCTTTTTCTGGTTTCCCCTCAGAGCTGCTGAATCAGACTTTTAGAGTTGGGCCTTGAGAGCCTGGATCATTTATAAACTTCTCAAATAACTGATACATAGCAAAGTTTGCAGACTCTTCAAAGTCTGAAGCTGGAGAGGAGTTGTACAGTGGGAGGAGAATGAAAAAGATGAGTTCTCAATAAACACAGGACAACATTATGAAGTAAACAAGCAACATTATTAAATAAAACAAGAAAGTACATAGAAGATTTATGGATATGATCCCTTAGAACTTAGATAATACAGGCTTTTAGTGGAACATGCCCTCTTACTAAATGACTTTGTAATTTTTCTTTTTCCTGTGCTACAATAAGCTTAATGCAACAATTAGTTCTTATTTCATTTTCTTGGATCACCTTCCCAAAAGTAGTTCTAAGATTTAAATTGCCTACAGCAAAAATCTGAGGAGTATAGTTGCAGCTGGTGTTCCTGATGATGGTAATTTAGGTAAATAGTCAGTGCTTCCGGAAATATAATTGGTTTTTTTGTTGTTGTCTTTGTCAAGGTCTTTGCTGAACTAATTTGCAGATGCTATGCCTTTTCTAAAATTTTTAAATTAAAAGTTTTTGGAGATTTTATATACTACTTTTGAATGTGGAATATTTTTTAAAAACTGTTCTTTTGAGCAGGATGGTATTCTGTCTCCAGTGGTCAAAAAATATTTGCAGAGAGGAAATAGTTTGAAAGAAAGTTCTTGATCCTATCAACTTTTTCCTTGTGCAGGATATGCTTTTCTTTATTGAGTGTATGCTTTTTTATATTACCAAATGTTCGTACCATTTTAAACAAACCAAAAGACATTTTTCTAGAAATTTCTGTCACATGGGAATGTTGCCAAAGTAGTTGTATTAAATAATTCAGTTTCTACTGAACTATTTTGTGATGCAATCCCATAGAGAATGGACTTGAGGACACGGGGAGGGGGAAGGGTAAGCTGGGACAAAGTGAGAGAGTGGCATAGACTTATATATGCTACCAAATGTAAAATAGATAGCTAGTGGGAAGCAGCCACATAGCACAGGGAGATCAGCTTGGTGCTTTGTGACCACTTAGGGGGGTGGGATAAAGGAGGGTGGGAAGGAGATGCAAGAGGGAAGAGATATGGGGATATATGTATATGTATAGCTGATTCACTTTGTTATAAAGCAGAAACTAACACACCATTGTAAAGCAATTATACTCCAATAAAGATGTTAAAAAGAATAAAAAATAAATAAAAGCGTTCACTTACTAAATAATAATCCTATTCTTACATTGGAGAGTTTTCACACAAGCGGTGCTTCAACATGTAGCCTCTTAGCTATCGAATGTAATACTGAGACAGGTGACACACATAGAAAATATAATTCTTGGAATTTATGAACTGAATCTATACTCACAAAGTAGTATGAAAAACACTATTATATGTAGGAAATCAAATTAGATTTTGACTGTACTTTTTAAAATATTTTTTATTGAAGTATAGTTGATTTACAAAGTTGTGTTAATTTCTACTATACAGCAAAGTGATTCAGTTATACATATGTATACCTTCTTTCTTTTAATATTCTTTTCCATTATGGTTTATCATAGGATATTGAATATAGTTCTCCATGCTATACAGTAGGACCTTGTTTATCCATTCTATATATAATAGCTTATATCTGCTCAGCCCAACCTCCCACTCCAACCCTCCCCCCACCCCCTCCCCCTTGGCAACGACAAGTCTCTTCTCTATGTTCGTGAGTGTGTTTCTGTTTCATAGATAAGTTCATTTGTGTCATATTTTAGATTCCACATAATAGCGATATCATATGTTATTTGTCTATTTCTGACTTACTTCAGTTAGTTTGATCATCTCCAGGTCCATCCATGTTGCTGCAAATGGCATTATTTCGTTCTTTTTTATGGCTTTTCTATGGTATTCCACTGTATTATATGTACTACATCTTCTTTATCTATTCATCTGTTTATAGACATTTACGTTGTTTCCATGTCGTGGCTATTGTGAATAGTGCTACAATGAACATAGGGATACATGTTTTTTTTTTTTTTTACATCTTTATTGGAGTATAATTGCTTTACAATGGTGTGTTAGCCTCTGCTTTATAACAAAGTGAATCAGTTATACATATACATATGTTCCCATATCTCTTCCCTCTTGTGTCTCCCTCCCTCCCACTCTCCATATCCCACCCCTGCAGGCGGTCACAAAGCACCGAGCTGATCTCCCTGTGCTATGCGGCTGCTTCCCACTGGCTATCTACCTTACGTTTAGTAGTGTATATATGTCCATGCCTCTCTCTCGCTTTGTCACAGCTTACCCTTCCCCCTCCCCATATCCTCAAGTCCATTCTCCAGTAGGTCTGTGTCTTTATTCCTGTCTTACCCCTAGGTTCTTCATGACATTTTTTTTCTTAAATTCCATATATATGTGTTGGCATACGGTATTTGTCTTTCCCTTTCTGACTTACCTCACTCTGTATGACAGACTCTAGGTCCATCCACCTCATTACAAATAGCTCAATTTCGTTTCTTTTTATGACTAAGTAATATTCCATTGTATACATGTGCCACATATTCTTTATCCATTCATCCAATGATGGGCACTTAGGTTGTTTCCATCTCCAGGCTATTGTAAATAGAGCTGCAATGAACATTTTGGTACATGGCTCTTTTTGAATTTTGGTTTTCTCAGGGTATATGCCCAGTAGTGGGATTGCTGGGTCATATGGTAGTTCTATTTGTAGTTTTTTAAGGAACCTCCATACTGTTCTCCATAGTGGCTGAACCAATTCACATTCCCACCAGCAGTGCAAGAGTGTTCCTTTTCTCCACACCCTCTCCAGCATTTATTATTTCTAGATGTTTTGATGATGGCCATTCTGACTGGTGTGAGATGATATCTCATTGTAGTTTTGATTTGCATTTCTCTAATGATTAATGATGTTGAGCATTCTTTCATGTGTTTGTTGGCAGTCTGTATATCTTCTTTGGAGAAATGTCTATTTAGGTCTTCTGCCCATTTTTGCATTGGGTTGTTTTTTTTTTTGTTATTGAGCTGCGTGAGCTACTTATAAATTTTAGAGATTAATCCTTTGTCAGTTGTTTCATTTGCAAATATTTTCTCCCATTTTGAGGGTCGTCTTTTGGTCTTGTTTATGGTTTCCTTTGTTGTGCAAAAGCTTTGAAGTTTCATTAGGTCCCATTTGTTTATTTTTGTTTTTATTTCCATTACTCTAGGAGGTGGGTCAGAAAGGATATTGCTGTGATTTATGTCATAGAGTGTTCTGCCTATGTTTTCCTCTAAGAGTTTGATAGTTTCTGGCCTTACATTTAGATCTTTAATCCATTTTGAGCTTATTTTTGTGTATGGTGTTAGGGAGTGATCTAATCTCATACTTTTACATGTACCTGTCCAGTTTTCCCAGCACCACTTATTGAAGAGGCTGTCCTTTATCCACTGTACATTCCTGCCTCCTTTATCAAAGATAAGGTGACCATATGTGCATGGGTTTATCTCTGGGCTTTCTATCCAGTTCCATTGATCTATCTTTCTGTTTCTGTGCCAGTACTATACTGTCTTGATTACTGTAGCTTTGTAGTATAGTCTGAAGTCAGGGAGCCTGATTCCTCCAGCTCCGTTTTTCGTTCTCAACATTGCTTTGGCTATTTGGGGTCTTTTGTGTTTCCATACAAATTGTGAAATTTTTTGTTCTAGTTCTGTGAAAAATGCCCGTGGTAGTTTGATACAGATTGCATTGAATCTGTAGATTGCTTTGGGTAGTAGAGTCATTTTCACAATATTGATTCTTCCAATCCAAGGACATGGTATATCTCTCCATCTGTTTGTATCATCTTTAATTTCTTTCATCAGTGTCTTATAGTTTTCTGCATACAGGTCTTTTGTCTCCTTAGGTAGGTTTATTCCTAGATATTTTATTCTTTTTGTTGCAATGGTAAATGGGAGTGTTTTCTTGATTTCACTTTCAGATTTTTCATCCTTAGTGTATAGGAATGCCAGAGATTTCGGTGCATTAATTTTATATCCTGCTAGTTTACCAAATTCATTAATTAGCTCTAGTAGTTTTCTGGTAACATCTTTAGGATTCTCTATGTATAGTATCATGTCATTTGCAAACAGTGACAGCTTTACTTCTTCTTTCCGACTTGGATTTCTTTTATTTCCTTTTCTTCTCTGATTGCTGTGGCTAAAACTTCCAAAACTATGTTGAATAAGAGTAGTAAGAGTGGGCAACCTTGTCTTGTTTCTGAACTTAGTGGAAATGCTTTCAGTTTTTCACCATTGAGGACGATGTTGGGTGTGGGTTTGTCATATATAGCCTTTATTATGTTGAGGAAAGTTCCTCCTACGCCTACTTTCTGCAGGGTTTTTATCATAAATCGGTGTTGAATTTTGTCAAAAGCTTTCTCTGCATCTATTGGGATGATCAAATCGTTTTTCTCCTTCAATTTGTTAATATGGTGTATCACGTTGATTGATTTGCATATATCGAAGAATCCTTGCATTCCTGGAATAAACCCCACTTGATCATGGTGTATGATCCTTTTAATGTGCTGTTGGATTCTGTTTGCTAGTATTTTGTTGAGGATTTTTGCATCTATGTTCATCAGTGATATTGGCCTGTAATTTTCTTTCTTTGTGACATCCTTGTCTGGTTTTGGTATCAAGGTGATGGTGGCCTCGTAGAATGAGTTTGGGAGTGTTCCTCCCTCTGCTATATTTTGGAAGAGTTTGAAAAGGATAGGTGTTACATCTTCTCTAAATGTTTGATAGAATTCACCTGTGAAGCCATCTGGTCCTGGGCTTTTGTTTGTTGGAAGATTTTTAATCACAGTTTCAATTTCAGTGCTTGTGATTGGTCTGTTTCTATTTTTTCCTGATTCAGTCTTGGCAGGTTGTGCATTTCTAAGAATTTGTCCATTTCTTCCAGGTTGTCCATTTTATTGGCATAGAGTTGCTTATAGTAATCTCTCATGATCTTTTGTATTTTTGCAGTGTCAGTTGTTACTTCTCCTTTTTCATTTTTAATTCTATTGATTTGAGTCTTCTCCCTTTTGATAAGTCTGGCTAATGGTTTATCAATTTTGTTTATCTTCTCAAAGAACCAGCTTTTAGCTTTATTGATCTTTGCTATTGTTTCCTTCATTTCTTTTTCATTTATTTCTGATGAGATTTTTATGATTTCTTTCCTTCTGCTAACTTTGGGGGTTTTTCGTTCTTCTTTCTCTAATTGCTTTAGGTGCAAGTTTAGGTTGTTTATTCGAAATGTTTCCTGTTTCTTAAGGTAGGATTGTATTGCTATAAATTTCCCTCTTAGAACTGCTTTTGCTACAACCCATAGGTTTTGGTTCATTGTGTCTCCATTGTCGTTTGTTTCTAGGTATTTTTTTATTTCCTCTTTGATTTCTTCAGTGATCACTTCTTTGTTAAGTAGTGTATTGTTTAGCATCCATGTGTTTGTATTTTTTACAAATCTTTTCCAGTAATTGATATCTCGTGTCATAGCGTTGTGGTCGGAAAAGATGCTTGATACAATTTCAATTTCCTTAAATTTACCAAGGCTTGATTTGTGACCCAAGATATGATCTATCCTGGAGAATGTTCCATGAACACTTGAGAAAAATGTGTATTCTGTTGTTTTTGGCTGGAATGTCTTATAAATATCAATTAAGTCCATCTTGTTTAATGTATCATTTAAAGCTTGTTTTCCTTATTTATTTTCATTTTGGATGATCTGTCCATGGGTGAAAGTGGGGTGTTAAAGTCCCCTACTATGAATGTATTACTGTCGATTTCCCCTTTTATGGCTGTTAGTATTTGCCTTATGTATTGAGGTGCTCCTATGTTGGGTGCATAAATATTTACAATTGTTATATCTTCTTCTTAGATCGATCCCTTGATCATTATATAGTGTCCTTCTTTGTCTCTTCTAATAGTCTTTATTTTAAAGTCTATTTTGTCTGATATGAGAATTGCTACTCCAGCTTTCTTTTGGTTTCCATTTGCATGGAAAATCTTTTTCCATCCCCTTACTTTCAGTCTGTATGTGTGTCTACGTCTGAAGTGGGTCTCTTGTAGACAGCATATATATGGTTCTTATTTTTGTATCCACTCAACCAATCTGTGTCTTTTGGTGGGAGTGTTTAGTCTATTTACATTTAAGGTAATTATTGATATGTATGTTCCTATTCCCATTTTCTTAATTGTTTTGGCTTCGTTATTGTAGGTCTTTTCCTTCTCTTGTGTTTCTTGCCTAGAGAAGTTCCTTTAGCATTTGTTGTAAAGCTAGTTTGGTGGTGCTGAACTCTCTCAGCTTTTGCTTGTCTGTAAAGGTTTTAATTTCTCCATCAAATCTGAATGAGATCCTTGCTGGGTAGAGTAACCTTGGTTGCAGGTTTTTCTCCTCCATCACTTTAAATATGTCCTGGCAGTCCCTTTTGACTTGCAGAATTTCTGCTGAAAGATCAGCTGTTAACCTTATGGGGATTCCCTTGTGTCTTATTTGTTGTTTTTCCCTTGCTGCTTTTAATATGTTTTCTTTGTATTTAATTTTTGACAGTTTGATTAATATGTGTCTTGGCATATTTCTCCTTGGATTTATCCTGTACGGGACTTGCTGTGCTTCCTGGACTTGATTAACTATTTCCTTTCCCATATTAGGGAAGTTTTCAACTATAATCTCTTCATATATTTTCTCAGTCCCTTTCTTTTTCTCTTCTTCTTCTGGAACCCCTATAATTCAAATGTTGGTGTGTTTAATGTTATCCCAGAGGTCTCTGAGACTGTCCTCAGTTCTTTTCATTCTTTTTCCTTTATTCTGCTCTGCAGTAATTATTTCCACTATTTTATCTTCCAGGTCACTTACCCACTCTTCTGCCTCATTTATTCTGCTATTGATCCCATCTAGAGTACTTTTAATTTCATTTATTGTGTTGTTCATCGTTGTTTGTTTCATCTTTATTTCTTCTAGGTCCTTGTTAAATGTTTCTTGCATTTTCTCTATTCTATTTCCAATATTTTGGATCATCTTTACTATCATTATTCTGAATTGTTTTTCAGGTAGACTGCCTATTTCCTCTTCATTTGTTAGGTCTGGTGGGTTTTTATCTTGCTCCTTCATCTGCTGTGTGTTTTTCTGTCTTCTCATTTTGCTTATCTTACTGTGTTTTGGGTCTCCTTTTTTCAGGCTGCAGGTTCATAGTTCTCTTTGTTTGTGGTGTCTGTCCCCAGTGGCTAAGGTTGGTTCAGTGGGTTGTGTAGGATTCCTGGTGGAGGGGACTAGTACCTGTGTTCTGGTGGATGAGGCTGGATCTTGTCTTTCTGGTGGGCAGGTCCACATCTGGTGGTGTGTTTTAAGGTGTCTGTGGACTTATGATTTTAGGCAGCCTCTCTGCTAATGGGTGGGGTTGTGTTCCTGTCTTGCTAGTTGTTTGGCATAGGGTGTCCAGCACTGTAGCTTTCTTGTCGTTGAGTGAAGCTGGGTGTTGGTGTTGAGATGGAGATCCCTGGGAGATTTTCGCTGTTTGATATTATGTGTACCTGGGAGGTCTCTTGTGGACCAGTGTCCTGAAGTTGTCTTTCACACCTCAGAGGCACAGCACTGACTCCTGGCTGCAGTACCAAGAGCCTTTCATCCACACAGCTCATGACATACTCTCCTCACTGGACCGACCCTGCAGGTCGGTCCAGCCACCAGCATCCACACAACATCTCCGGGGCCAATGTCAAACCATCACTGGGTTCCCACGCACACCACATCACCGCATGTATCTTTTTGAATTAGGGTTTTGTCTGGATTTAGCTTTATTCTTAAATGTTATTTGCAAACTTATGTGGACTTGCTGTAGCAAAATGTGTGATTTAATGTACTACATCATATATTATGATTAATCACTATACACTACACAGTATTTAATTGTTCTCTTTTAATGTGACTTTATGGGAGGAGTGAAGAATCATGTAATTGACGCCTCATCTCTGATATCCTGATATTTTAACCTGTGAATTGATTTCCTGCATACATTATATAACTTAGCATTTTTTCTATCTGTAAATTTTCACTCCCTATTTTATATTTCCTCTATCTTTACTATGATATGACTATATTAAATGCATAGTTTTCTCTTAGTTTTTAAGCATCAATATACATAATAATTTAAAATGAAATGTTTGAAAAATGTAATGGTAATGATAAACACACTAGGCCTGTTGGTACTATTTGCATGTGTGTGTGTATGCGTGTGTGTGCATGTGTGTGTGTGTGTATGTGTGTGTGTTTCTGTCTATCAATATATGGGCAGGACCTTCTATCCTACTCTCCCACAAAATGACTTTTAAATAAACATTGCACTGCCTTCATGTTTTTTATTTGTTTAGGCTTCTGGATAAAGCTTTGTTTGAAGAGATTGTTTCAAGGCTATAAAAAAAAGAGAAAATTCTTGCTCTAAGATATTAATACAAATGGAATGTCTCAAGTGCATTCAAGTGTTTCTTATTCAGCATTGTAAAAAATTATTTCTGAACACTGGCCTGCTTTTCTTTTTTATTGTATGCCTTATCTTTCCTTTTCAATTATTCATAGTCTCCTAAGGACCACTTTCAGTATAAAATAGTATCTATGGGAGATAAAAACAGCAAGAAATGTACTTCTGAATGGATTACAGGGAAAAGGTCTATTTAGAAATTTAAATGTATGTTGTCAACATTGAAGAAGATATGCACACCTGCTCAATAACTGTTTTACCCAACAGTTTTCTGGTTATAGCCTATTTTAACCTTCTGATTTTCTTTCTGGGAAGTGTGTGTTTCTGTGTGTTTTTTTCCATTTTATTTCCTTTTATGTTTAATTTTATGTTATCTAATTTGATGTGAATTGAAGGGCATTGTTTCTGAGTATATTTGGTTTTTTGTATTATATTTAGCAATACTCTGAAATGACTTAAAATACGTGTAGCCCCTGTTTATTTTTTGACCATCCATTGAAAAAATGTGTTACTACCCTGCTCTTTCTTCCTAATCCATAAAAATATTTTTAGTGTTTGTAGCTCTTTACCCAGCTATTCTTAAAATATAATTCTGCCCTTATATGTTCATAGTCTACTTTTTCAAAATTTTAAGTTGTATTTTTATTTGTAAATAATTTCAAACATACAAAGAAATACAGAAAATAGTATAACAGAAACTTATTTACACTCAAAGTATAGTTTAGACATACACCAAATTGATTTTATTCACAGATAACACTGATATAGGAAACATTCCCCCATTGCAATATTCAAATGTTATAGACAACTATCTTTTTTTTTTTTTTTTTTTTTTTTTGTGGTATGCGGGCCTCTCACTGTTGTGGCCTCTCCCGTTGCGGAGCACAGGCTCCGGACGCGCAGGCTCAGCGGCCATGGCTCACGGGCCCAGCCGCTCCGCAGCATGTGGGGTCTTCTGGGACTGGGGCACGAACCCGTGTCCCCTGCATCGGCAGGCGGACTCTCAACCACTGCGCCACCAGGGAAGCCCTAGACAACTATCTTTTAATAAAGTTTCATTATTTTTAAAATTTATTATGGAATTAAATCTCTCCTCAAATCAAAATTTAAATTAAAAGAAAAGTTTATGAAAAATCCCACAGAGAACATCATATACACAGGCTCTCTACTGTAAGTTTGCTTTCACCAAATAAAGCCTGTATTCAAGTATCTAGCTAATACAAAACTACAAAATGTTTTGTTTGTCTGCTTGTTTTGTTTTTCCTAAAGCCTTATAAGAAAAGTCAGTGATTTTTTGTATATCTATGAAGCAGTCCTAAATAATCCAAAATGTGTATGGCTTGAACTAAAAATAACTTTAAAGTTTGTGTAGTTCAAACACCTTATTTTAATAGAAGAATCTGAATCTCAGTGAACTTAATTCTTCAACTCCAAGGTGAGACCTTTATTCATAATGTAAGTAAGGTGACTGCACACAATTACACCATTTCTGAGGATGTATCTTCTCTCAAAATAATAGAACAGTTTAGAGAACCACAATGTAAGGAAATTGGGAACTGATCCTCAGTCTAGTATGTGTTGTGGATTTCCTGAGAACTAATCAGGAAAACCTAAATATAAATTATAGGTCACTGGGATGTTTTTGAAGTATATCATCCAATGATGGATGGGTCAATGCTGACACTGGCCCTGAAAGATTTCCTTTTATTCTGGAAAGACGAAACCTTCAAATAGAAAGGAAAGGGTTATGTGACCTTTTGCAGGCATCTTGATGCATCTCTTGAAATACACAGTACCTAAAGAGAGGTAGAAGGAAAAATTGGAAAAGCTTCCAAGGAACAAGGTATTGGTGAAACAGAAACTAAAATTGGGAAGTATGTAAAAAGGCATGCATTTCTCTCATAAATATTGATCCCGCAGACAGAGTACAGCTATTAAGAACACTGAAATTCCAATCCCAACTAGAATTCAATCCCAGGTATGCAACTGCCTATCTTTGGAATCATTTGCAAACTGTTCGGTCTCAGTGATTCAGCACTTTAAAAATAGGCTCCCGCCTAAATTTTTTATGGATATTCAATGGGTTAAAAATATAGAGTTTGGGTAATAATTGGCTGCTGGAAGTTACTTAACAGTTTAAATATTATCCAAATACAATGTTTTGGAGACGAGATCAAAGTCTATGTCCATGACTCCTCTGTTCAGCTATGATCTTGTCAAGGTGCAGGCTTAGCATGTTCACATCACTGGGAACTTTAAAAAGAAAATAAGAGCCTAAAGCATAAAAGGTAGGACATGGGGGCTTCTTAATAGGATGCTTCCCTGCCTTCTGCTTTTCTTGCATCATGTGGCAAAAACCAGTGTACTTCCAAGCACCAGGAAAGCTCCACATTACTCCTACCTCACTGGCCCTGACTGATGGGCCTGATTTCTTAACATTCAGATAGAAATCACTTTCCCTTTAATGCCATCTATTCATGTTCAAAGTTCTTATTCCTTACCTCAGAAGCTTATCTCTTCTCACAGGAAGAGGGCTGAATCATCTATCAATTTAAAAACTATTTTTGCCCACAGGATTTGTTATCTAGCTTTTGGCCCTGGGTAGGACCATTACAATATATTAAATCCATTCCGGGAAATATTGAATGATCTAGATTTCAGGCCAAGGAGCTCTCTGGATATTGGCCATATGTCAATGCTTTCTTTGCCTACAAAGAGAAAGGATTGATATACTGTCACTAGTAGTTCTGAGGTTTAGAACTGAGGGTGACCACACCTTCTCCGGGAAAAAGAGATACATGTGAGAACAAGGAAAGGAAAGCAGTGCACGCAGTTTTTAGAGGATCCACATGATACTTCTCTTTCTCTGAAACAGATATGCTTTTTACATTTTAATATTTTGACAGCAAAGTAAAAGTCCTCCTCTCAGTGTTTAGTAGGGTAAGAAAATGTATAAATGGATATTGGCATTATTGATCATTACCATTTCCAGAAAAAGATATAAAATGAGGTCAACATATTTTCCTCTTTGAAAAATTCTTCCTATTTTCTGAAAGAACTTGGTTGTAAAGAAAAATAATTTTGCATATTCTCTACCTGCCCCACAACTGCGGAGATAAAGGAATAAAAGAAGAAAGACAGAAATGAGAAGAGGGAGAAAGATATGAAAGAAGGAAGGAAGAAAGAAATAGGATGAAAAAAATCTAAAAATCTCATTAGCAGAGTACAGAAACAAGTTTAAAACATGAAAGATTATTTTAAATAAAGATTAAAGGGACACTAGAAAAGGTTTGTTACCAGTCTCTTTTTTGGTGTCCTAAAATTTACCTCATTGCCCTTTTTGTAATAAATTCAACCTAGTTCAAAGAACAGAGTTAATTCCCTTTATGAAATATGCTAAAATCAATAGCAAATAATATGAGACAGAGAAATACATGTCCAGCCAGTTCAACGACCAAAAAAACACCCAAATAGATGTTGACTTGGAAAAGTTTCCATTATAGAAACAAAGCAGACATTACTAGTCTGCTAATATTGGTACCACCTCATTTATTTGTCAGTAACCCACAGCTAATCTGCAAACAACATACCTTTGCTGGAACTTGACAAATTGGGCATTTGAAACAGAAAACAGAGGCAAATAACTCTTAGCTTGTCTGATTACACGATTAAAGTAGCAAATTCATTTACTCTTCTCAGAAAGAAGAGCTGTTTCATAATGTACTGAGTCAGAGAATTTCCAGAACCCCAGTTTTTAATGTCCTCTTGCCAGTTATCTCTGAAATAGGGGCTTTTTCTTTCCCCAGGATCTTCTAATAACACCTTCAGCGCAGGTTTTCGTTGTTTTTGCTTTTGTTGCTTCTTATTATTTTTTAACTTCCTCTGTAAGGGTGGCAGCTCACCAGTAAGCCAATATAATGTATTGTCTCCCATGAAACACACACACAGACACACACACAAACATACACACATCCTTGACCTCACTATTCTGGCTATCTACCACTTCCTTCTGCTTCCCTTTAAAACAAAAATGTCACAAGAGATGTCATTACTCAATGTATTTACTTTCATTCTCTGTTGAACACTGAAATTAGCCCTTAACTGCCACACAAGACTGAACCTTTTATTACAAATTTTTTAATCAATTACTATCAATAACTTCAGTGTACCACATATAAATGTCAATTCTCAGTATTCATCTCCCTCAACCTGTCTGAATTTGGTGGAGATGCCCACTCTTCCTTACAATACTTATTTTTCCTGGATCTGAAAGAACACTCTCTTTTGGTTCTCCTAATACCTTTTAGGTTTTCCCTCTCACATAACTCTGTTAATTTCTCTTCTGTTACCAATTTCTTGATTTTTGGAGTACTCCAGGAGTCAGTTCTTACAATTCTTGTTTCTATCTATAGTCATCTTCAAATGTGCCTTCTTCAGTCTCATGGCTTTAAATATAATTGTATAACTTTTCAACAAATTACCCCCAAATGGGTGGCTTAAAGCAATATAAATGTATTCTCTCACAGTTCTGAAGGCCAGAGGTCTGAAATTAGGATGTTGGCATGGTTATACTTCATCTCTTCTAGCTTCTGGCCGTTGTCACCATTCTGTGACTTATGGCTGCATGACTCCACTCCCTGCCTCTGGAGTCATTTCACCTCTCTCTGCATGTCTGTTCTCTGTGTGTCTCTTATAAGGACACTTGTCATTAGACTTTTGGCCCATTTTGATAATCAATGATACTCTCTGTATCTTAAGATTTGTAACTTAAGTCCATCTGTAAAGACCTTCTTTTTTCCAAATAAGTTATTATTCACAGGTTCCAGTGGATATTTTTTGCAGGATCATATTTTAGCCTAACTCAGTGATATGTAGACTAATAACTCCAACATATAGTTCTCCAGCCTACACATCTTCCATGATATTTTGATTTTGTTTTCTGATATTTGGCTGATATCTTCATTTGTGAGATTCATAGGTATCTCAAGATAAAAAGCAAGCAAACAAACAAACAAAAAAAAACCCACTGTGTAGCTTTATCAGTCAGGGATCAACCAGAGAAGCAAACCAGAAGATATACATTAAGAGACATACTGCAAGGAATTGGCTTATATAATTGGCTTATATAAGCTAGCTAGGACAATTTCCAAATTGTAGTGCAAGCTGTAGGGGCAGGCTAAAATTCCAGAACTCAAGCTGAAGCTGCTGTCCAGAAGTAGAGTTTCTTCATCAGGGAAGACTTAGCTCTGCTTTTAAGGGCTTTCAATGAATTGAATCAGACTCACCCAAATTATCCAGGATATTGTCACTTCTTTAAAGTCAACTGATTATGGACTGTAATCACATCTTCAAATTACCCTCACAGCAACACCTAGATTCCTGTAGTCCAGCTCAATTGATTCATCAAAGAAAGCACCACATCACCCTTCAGTCTGTTCATTATTAAATCCACTCAATCTCAAGTTTTAGAACTCTTTCTGTTTCTAAAAAAGGTGGTATCATGCTTGTCACTTGTCTTTCTCTCAATCCCACATTTGTAATTAGCAAATGCAAAACATATGTAGAAATATTCAACTTCTCAGCATCCCCATCAATACCTCTCTAGTTCAGCACACCATGATTACTCTCTTGAATTATTTCTGTGCCTTTTAAATGATCTACAAGCTCCCACAGATTCTACTACACTCAGCAGCTATTGTGCTTCTTTCCATTGATTTTTATCTGTTGGTTTAAGAACCTCTAAGTGTGTCCCATTTCACTCAAAACTAGATCTCTGACTGACCTCCTGCTCCTCTTATCCTCCCCAAACCAAATAAATCTGAACAATATTCTGTTAAGCATTTTTCATTCCTTCATATTAATTTCTTATCTGATACTTCTTTCATATACATTTTTTTCTGACACTTTACTTATAAAATTGCTTGCTTCATATGTCTCAGATCTAGAATATAATCATGATAACATCTGGGTCATGCATGCTTTGGGTAAAAAAATATTAAGAGGCATTAGCTGATTTTTGACCTGAATTTTAAAACCAAACCATGGTTGATTAATTTAAACTTCCCTTTGAATTTACAAGACATTTTAATATCCACGATGACTTTAGGCATTATTGACTTTTTAATACTGCCTTCTGCATTATGTTTTGCACCTTAGACATTTTTAAGCAAGAAATTGAAAGTAGTCAATAGCTAATTTGTGTAACATTTAAACATATATATCTAAGTAGAAAATTACAATACTATAACTACTCCTTTAAAATTAAATTGAAAAATAGAACCTAAGACACATTCATCTATTCATCAAAGAGTCATTGACTGTGTATAAAAATTCTCTTCATGGATAACTCTGTACACCCCTATCCATGGTTTGAGACAGATGAAATGAATGATGTAAGTGCTGTGATAAACATCAGATACCATGTTGTGGTTAAAAGTAAAAATGATAGGCGACATAAACTGTCCAATTGGGGTTGTTATTTTATGCAAAATGATCAGGGAAGACATCTCAGATATAGTGACTTGTGATCAGGAACCTCAAGGAAGTGAAGGATTGAACCATCACGTATCTGGGGTCAGGAACAGTCATGAGATCAGTGTAACTGGAGGGAATGTTCAATCACAATTAGGTGTACTGAGACATTTATTAAACACCCACGTTGCTGTCTTTAATAAACCTTCTCTGTCTGTATATATTAGTAGGTTAATAACTCAAAATAATAGTTATACAGAATCAGGAACAATTTGAAATATTACATTCTATAGCAACAGAATAGCAGATTTATTATGACAGACTGCTTAGTAGAGAGTGAAATCATATTGCCACTACATTCGATGTTATAAATTATTTTCACTATACTTTAAATGAGTACATCCAAATGATTAGAGTGACTAGTGGAGTAAATTGATAAATGAGGGAATTTCTCCACCATCACCAAAGTTCCTCCTTATGCTTCAGTACTTAGAGGTCTCTAAGCAGTGTACACTCTTTTGTAATCATAACTTAATTGACTCTGTTGAAGGTTCACTTTGGTTTCCAAAAATACTAAGATTGAACAAAAGAAATATTACTCACATCCTTCCAGTATATGAGGTACTCCTTGAAAATATATAAATATATTTACAAGTTGTTTTCAAATATTTGAGTTAAGAGGACATCATTAAAAATAATTGTGTAAGTGCAGAAATGTTATCTTTATGCTTGAGAGAATTAAGCTATCTCTTAAACCATTAACCTTTCTGATGGGAAGTGACTCATAACCAGAAAAAAAAATACTCTGACTGAAATAAAGTACCTTATAAAGAGATTTTAAATTAATCGAATATACACTCCATTTTTTTTTGTTTGTTTCTTGCACATTATCCTTAAGGATAAATATAAGATATTGAGAGTCTATTACTACTAGTAATGACAATAACTATAGTATCAATTATTATGATGTTCATTATTAGTACATGTACCAGATATGATGGTAAGCAATACATACATATGCCTGTGTGTGTGTATACATGTTAAAAACATGTTTAATTCTCACAGAATTGAATGAGGCCCTATACTATCTTTATATTAAGATAAGAAAAATGGTTGAATCCTGTGATTTGCCCAAGACCATAACTTTAATAATTGGCAGCTCTCTAGATGGATCAACTTTATCTGATTCAAAAATTCTTCTTCTGAGCACTGTCTAAAATGTATTGCATGGAAATTGGAAAGACATTTCTGAATATCTTCTTTTTCTAAGGTCAAACCCTTAATTGGTGACCTACCTGAGAATATAAACTATCTATTTTTAAAAAGAACAAATGATTAAACTTTTATAAACTGCAGTGAAGGAGCTTGCTCCTAATAACTTATCTATGAGGGACATTGGGCTAAAGATACTTAGGAAGGGCAAATAGTGTTTCTCAAAACTTGAAGGTTTTCTCAAGATTTCTCTCTGAAGAAACTGTTCTAAAATGCTTATGCAAGTGAGCTGAGTTAGTAAAATGGATTATCATTTGCACCAACAAGGATACATAAATACTAGGTTTATTATAGTTGCCAATAAATAATTGTATTAAAAAAATCTTACCTGACTCTAAAGTATACTGAATCATTTACTTATAAACATTTAGCCTATTGAGCAGCCTATAAGAAATCCTTGATCTAGATATAGAGGTTACATGTGAAAAATAATCTGTGAAATATTAAAATGTGTGCACTGCTTTCTGAAGATTTGGATTATAATCATAGCCTTTTTCTTCTCCATGCTTTGTTGCTTATCAAAGGAATATCTTCTTAGCTGGATACCTAAGCAAGAAGAAATTTATGCTACTTTTGAACCACTAGGGAAAATATGAAACTTTCAAGCTCTCAGAAACAATAACATTCATTGGAACTTGGCACATTTGTCATCTATGATTGGAACTTTGAATATATAAGAATTTAAGTTACAGGGAATAACAAAGTAGTCTATAGTCTAATTATTAAACATTGAAATTAGCAAATTTTTTTGAAGTATCTTTTTACTTGTACTTGATAAATTGTCTAAAATGTAGTCTTAAAAATAATTTGAGAAAAAAAAAATAATTTGAGAAAAAATTTTATCTTATACTAACTCCTTATGAATGTAGGTATACTTTCTTGATATGATGAGGAAAAAACCCTTTGGATTTTAATTTTTCAGAAGAATCTTGTTCTCATTGGTTTTGTTTTGGAAGAGGATCTCCACTAGTTTAAAAGGGACAATATAAATAGCAAAATAATAATTTCAGTGGGTTGATAAGCATGAAAATAAAAATTCATAACTTCATGATGATATAAAAAATATTTGAAGGCTACTAGGGAACCATTTTCTGCAAATAGATAAGTATGAATAAGAGAAATAATTAGGTATGTATCATGTCTTTACTGACTGTATCTAAGGGAACAAAACATTTGATAAGAGATAGTTGCTTTATATTTAAAAGAAGAATCATGAATTATAAATTTAGGCAAATTGATTAGAAAGGTAATATTTTACAACCCTTGATAAAAATTAATGGAACCAGGCAACGGTCATCAACATTTGCCATATCATTTGGTGAAAGGTTGAGCTGAACATTTTAATGAATAGATTGGACAAACATCACCAGAACTCCATATTCTGGGATATGTTTCAGATAAACCTTTGGATTTAAAATCTTGATGATCAAACACTCTTTTCTCCAGAAATTACCAAAATAAGAGAAAACTAAGGAAAAAAATCTAACATCACTATTTAACAAACTGGGAAATATCTAAAACCAGTGGTCCAATATGTCATGAATGAATGAATGAATGAATGAGCAAATAAATAAATAAATCCCAAATGAAGTAATAGTAAAGCATGAGGAGAAGGAGTGTTTCATTTTTATACCCAGCAGCAAGCATGGTTGCCCTCCCAGGAATTTATTTGGATGTCAAGAGAGATGACACAACCCACTCATCCATGAATATGAATAAAGTATATTTAGTACTGACAAACTGGAAACTCCCTGTAGGTGAAGGGCTCATGCAGGGGGCAGATTAAAAAGGAGAACAAGAAGCACCTGGCTGGGGGAGTTCCCACAAACAGTTTGGAGTTTGCAATTAGTTGAAATCTCCACAGATGAGCAAAAGCAAAGGACATGTGTAGGGCTTCTTTCCTGTATTGCCCAGATGTGGAACATGCAGGGGATTTGAAAGCTATTCATGGTAAAATATCAAAAATAGAGTAAGCCTCTTAATTATAAGGAAATTCCCTAGAATACCTCTTAATACTCTCATGGCTTATGACTAGAGTCAAGAGAAAAGTACAACAACCCAACAATCAAGGCAGGACAAATAATGGCCTTTAGGAACGAATGTTTCAGTAACCTTACCAGGCAATAAATCACAGCCAACTGAGGAATTGCTAAGTGTGTAAGAACTATGAAAGGAATAGGATGGACATTAGTTATAATGTGAATTATGTAACCAGTTCTAGAAACCAAGACTATAACAGTTATAAGCACTTTTTAAAATTTTGATTTGAATGTATGTGTGTGTTCTTTCCTTCTCCTTCATCTTATTATATAATATGCTTAGTAGTTAACTTTGTATCATGATATTTATATTACAGGAAATCAAAATGAATCAGCTGATAACAAAGAAAATCACCCAAAGATTAAAAGGGATTTGTATTCTCCTTTGGGAACAAAAAAGAATAGTTTATAATTTTTGTTTGTATATGGGATTTGTGTATCATGTTAGGTGAAAGCATGACATTGTTATTGTCCTTATTTGGTTATTAAGTATAGTTTGAGGTGTTTATGGGTGCTGTTGGCAAGGGGTGGGACATAGTATCTTTGCAATATGTTTGCTTGCAAGGCTGGGCTAGGTTTCCCAGATTTCTCATCCATGTATGTTTCTGGTTAGAGTGGGCTACCATGAAAAAATTGCTTTGTGAGATTTGGAGTGTGGAAGTGAAACAGCAGCCTTTTTTGTAGCACATGAAAGCATGTTGTCATTTGTCTGCTGGCTCACCCTCACTGGCATGAAGCAGTGGCCAGGGCTGCAACTATCCATCTCCCCAGGATACACCTTCAGTTTCTCCAAATCTTCAACCAGGTGTATGTGTTTATCTCCATATTGTAGTTCTCTGGATTCTGTAGGATGCACATGCCACATAGGCCAGAGGTAACAAGAATTGACATGAATTTCAGTCCATACTCACAAACTTCAGCTTATACTGTGGGTTCCAGGTTTTCCTTGCTCTCCTGAACTTAACAGCAGTCTTCCTTTCTGACTGGCTTATCTGTGGATTTGAAGTTTTGGCAGCACATGCTAAGAAAGACCAAGATCTAAATGTAAATGCTAAATCTATATTTCAAAAAGAAAACATGGGAAAAAATTCTTCAGTAACTTGGGATAAGCAAAGAATTCTTAGATGTCACAACTCTTAGGCAAACTATTAAAAATTTTTAAAGTGACTTTAGTGTAGTTAGTCAAACATGCTGCTTGTTAAAAAGCACCATTGATAAAGAAAAAGGCAACTAAATACTGGGAGAAAATAATTGTAACACATATATTTTATAAAAACTCCATCTCAAAAATACATAAAGGAGACTTGCAACTCAATAATGAGAAGACAGCCCAACTAAATTAAAAAGAGCAAAATATTTCAATAAATAATTCACAAAGAAGACAGAAAGCCAGTAGTTATAGAAAAAAGATACGTAAAATAGTTATTTAAAAAATACATTTTAAAACCACTAGATACCACTACACATTCACTACAATGGCTAAAATTTAAAAAGAGCAACAATACCAAATGTTGGCAAAATATTGGTCGCAAACAGTTCCTAGAAATGTAAAATAGTATAGGCACTTTGGAAAACAATTTGGTACTTTCTTGTGAGTTACACATATACATACCTTGTGACCCAGCAACTATTTCTAGATATTTATTCAAGAAAAAAGAAAAAGTTCACAGATCTGTATGCAATTTATAAAAACAAAGTTCCATTGTCCATTGGTCAAGAAAGTGAGTTAATTTTTTTTTAATTTTTAAATTTAATTTAATTTATTTATTTCTATACAGCAGGTTCTTATTAGTCATCAATTTTATACACATCAGTGTATACATGTCAATCCCAATCACCCAATTCATCACCCCACCACAACCAACCCCCCACCACTTTCCCCCCTTGGTGTCCACACATTTGTTCTCTACATCTGTGTTTCAACTTCTGTCCTGCAAACAGGTTCATCTGTAAAAATTTTCTATGTTCCACATATAAGCGTTAATTTACGATATTTGCTTTTCTCTTTCTGACTTACTTCACTCTGTATGACAGTCTCTAGATCCATCTCAACAAATGACCCAATTTCGTTCCTTTTTATGGCTGAATAATATTCCATTGTATATATGTACCACATCTTCTTTATCCATTTGTCTGTCAATGGGCATTTAGGTTGTTTCCATGACCTGGCTATTGTAAATAGTGCTGCAGTGTACATTGGGGTGCATGTGTCTTTTTTAATTATGGTTTTCTCTGGGTATATGCCAGTGGGATTGCTGGATCATATGGTAATTCTATTTTTAGGTTTTTAAGGAACCTCCATACTGTTCTCCATAGTGGCTGTATCAATTTACATTCCCACCACCACTGCAAGAGAGTTCCCTTTTCCCCACACCCTCTCCAGCATTTGTTGTTTGTAGATGAAGAAAGTGAGTTAAGGGGCTCACCTGGTGGCACAGTGGTTGAGAGTCCGCCTCCCGATGCAGGGGACACAGGTTCGTGCCCCGGTCCGGGAAGATCCCACATGCCGTAGAGTGGCTGGGCTCGTGAGCCATGGCTAGTGAGCCTGCGTGTCCGGAGCCTGTGCTCCGCAACGGGAGAGGCCACAACAGTGAGAGGCCCGTGTACCATAAAAAAAATAAAGAAAGTGAGTTAAATTAGTTGTAGTAAGGGCGTGGCATCCCAGGGCACTCAAAGTTGATGGCTCCTTTCATATTTCAGCTGGTTAAGGCCAGTTTTGATAAAACAATACAGTAAAGTTTTCATATTCCTTGGACAAGTGCTCCTATAATGGGAAATTTTCCTTTACAAGATAATCTTAATTTTGTACTGAAAATTTGTTTCAGAAAAGGTTTTGTGTAATTTGAAATTGATTTAGTCAAACATAATACCCATTAAAATTCTTTACTTATAACACTTTGTTCTTATTAACTTTTTTTTAATATATCTTTATTGGAGTATAACTGCTTCACAATACTGTGCTAGCCTCTGTCCCACAACAGAGTGAATCAGCCACATGCATACATACATCCACATATCCCTTCCCTCTTGAACCTCTCTCCCACCCTCCCTGTCCTACCCCTCTATGTCACTGCAAAGCACCAAGCTCATCTCCCTGTGCTATGCTGCTGCTTCCCACAAGCTAACTATTTTACATTTGGTAGTGTATATATGTCCATGCTACTCTCACTTTTCCCCAGCTTCCCCATCACCTCCGTGTCCTCAAGTCCATTCTCTATGTCTACCTCTTTATTCCTGCCCTGCCACTAGGTTCATCAATACCATTTTTTTTTTTTAGATTCCATATATATGCATTAGCATATGGTATTTGTTTTTCTCTTTCTGACTTACTTCACTCTGTATGACAGACTCTAGGTCCATCCACCTCACTACAAATAACTCAATTTCATTTATTTTTATAGCTGAGTAATATTCCATTGTATATATGTGCCACATCTTCTTTATCCATTCATCTGTCTGTGGACATTTAGGTTGCTTCCATGTCCTGGCTATTGTAAATAGTGCTGCAATGAGTACTGTGGTACATAACTCCTTTTGAATTATGGTTTTCTCAGGGTATATGCTCAGTAGTGGGGTTGCTGAGTCATATGGTAATTCTATTTTTTAGTTTTTTAAAGAAACTCCATACTATCCTCCATAGTGGCTGTATCAATTTACATTCCCACCAACAGTGCAGAGGGTTCCCTTTTCACCACACCCTTTCCAGCGTTTATTGTTTCTAGATTTTCTGATGGTGGCCATTCTGACCAGTATGAGGTGATACCTTATTGTAGTTTTGATTTGCATTTCTCTAATAATTAGCAATGTTGAGCATCTTTTTATGTGCATCTTGGCCATCTGTATGTCTTCTTTGGAGAAATGTCTATATAGGTCTTCTGTCCATTTTTTAATTGGATTGTTTGTTCTTCTGATATTGAGCTCCATGAAATGTTTCTATATTTTGGACTTTAATCCTTTGTCTGTTGTTTCATTTGGAAATATTTTCTCCCATTCTGAGGGTTGTCTTTTCATATTGTTTATGGTTTCCTTTGCTGTGCAAAAACATTTAAGTTTAAGTAGGTCCCATTTGTTTATTTGTTTTCATTTTCATTACTCTAAGAGGTGGGTCATAAAAGATTTTCCTGGTTTATGCCAAAGAGTGTACTTCCTATGTTTTCCTCTAAGAGTTTTGTAGTGTCTGGTCTTAGGTTTAGTTCTTTTAATCCATTTGTGTTTATTTTTGTGTATGGTGTTAGGGAGTGTTCTAGTTTCTTTCTTTTACACGTAGCTGTCCAGTTTTCCCAGCACCACTTATTGAAGAGGCTGTCTTTTCTCCATTGTATGTTCTTGCCTCCTTTGTCATAAATTAGGTGGCCGTGTGTGTGGGTTTATCTCAGGACTTTCTGTCCTGTACCATTGATCTATATTTCTGTTTTTGTGGCAGTACCATGCTGTCTTGATTACTGTAGCTTTGTAGTATAATTTGAAGTCAAGGAGCCTGATTCCTCCAGCTCTGTTTTTCTTTCTCAAAATTGCTTTGGCTATTCGTGGTCTTTTGTGTCTCCATACGAATTGTAAAATTTTTTGTTCTAATTCTGTGAAGAATGCCATTGGTAATTTGTTAGGGATTGTATTGAATCTGTAGATTGCTTTGGGTAATACAGTCATTTTCACAATATTGCTTCTTCCAATCCAAGAACATGGTATATTTCTCCATCTGTTTATGTCATCTTTGATTTCTTTCATTAGTATTTTATAGTTTTCCGAGTACAAGTCTTTCGCCCCCTTAGGTAGGTTTATTCCTAAGTATTTTATTCTTTTTGTTGCGATGGTAAATAGGATTGCTTCCTCAATTTCTCTTTCTAATTTTTCATTGTTAGTGTATAGGAGTGCCAGAGATTTCTGTGCATTAATTTTGTATCCTGCAACCTTACCAAATTCATTGATTAGTTCTAGTAGTTTCCTGGTGGCATCTTTAGGGTATTCTATGTATAATAACATGTCATCTGCAAACAGTGACAATTTTACTTCTTCTTTCCCAATTTATATTCCTTTTATTTCTTTTTCTTCTCTGATTGCCATGGCTAGGATTTCCAAAACTATGTTGGATAAGAATGGCAAGAGTGGACATCCTTGTCTTGTTCCTGATCTTAGTGGAAATGCTTGTTCTGTTTTTCACCATTGAGTATGATGCTTTTTGTGGGTTTGTCATATATTGCCTTCATTTTGTAGAGGTAGTTTCCCATAGAGCCCATTTTCTGGAGAGTTTTTATCATAAATGAGTGTTGAATTTTGTCAAAAGCTTTTTCTGCATCTGTTGAGATGATTATATGATTTTTATTCCTTAACTTGTAAATATGGTGTATCACATTGATTGATTTGCGAATATTGAAGCATCCTTGCATACTGGGTTAAATCCCACTTGATCATCGTGTATGATCCTTTTAATGTGTTGTTGGATTCTGTTTGCTATATTTTGTTCAGGAATTTTGCATCTATGTTCATCAGTGATGTTGGTCTATAATTTTCTTTTTCTGTGATATCTTTTTCTGGTTTTGGTATCAGGGTGATTGTGGTTTCGTAGAATGAACTTGGGAATGTTCTTCCCTCTGCAATTTTTTTGGAAGAGTTTGAGAAGGATCAGTGTTAGCTCTTCTCTAAATGTTTGATAGAATTTGCCTGTGAAGCCATCTGGTCCTGGATTCTTGTTTGTTGGAAAATTTTTAATCACAGTTTCGATTTCATTACTTGTGATAGGTCTGTTTATATTTTCTAATTCTTCTTGGTTCAGTCTTGGAAAATTGTACCTTTTCAAGAATTTGTCCATTTCTTTCTGGTTGTCCATTTTTTTGGATATAGTTGTCTGTAGTAGTCCTTTATAATCCTTTGTATTTCTGCAGTGTCATTTGTGATTTCTCCTTTTTCATTTCTAATTTTATTGATTTGCATCCTCTCCCTTTTTTCTTGATGAGGCTGGCTAAGGGTTAATCAATTTTGTTATCTTCTCAAAGAACTACCTTTTATTTTTATTGATCTTTGCTATTGTTTTCTTCATTTCTGTTTCATTTGTTTCTGCTCTGATCTTTATGATTTCTTTCCTTCTACTGACTTGTAGTTTTCTTCATTCTTCTTTCTCTAGTTGCTTTAGGTAGGGTTAGATTGTTTATTTGAGATTTTTCTTGTTTCTTGATGTGAGATTGAATTGCTATAAACTGCCCTCTTAGAACTGATTTTACTGCATCCCATAGGTTTTGGGTCATCGTATTTTCATTGTCATTTGTTTCTAAGTATTTTTTAATTCTTCTTTAATTTCTTCAGTGATCTCTAAGTTATTTAGTAGCACACTGTTTAGCTTCTTTGTATTTGTGTTTTTTTACAGTATTTTTCCTGTAACTGATTTCCAGTCCCATAGCATTGTGTTCAGAAAAGATTCTTGATACAATCTCAATTTTCTTAAATTTTCTGAGGCTTGATTTGTGACCCAAGATGTGATCTATCCTGGAGAATGTTCCATGTGCACTTGAGAAGAGATTGTATTCTGCCACTTTAGGGTGGAATGTCCTATAAGTATCAATTAAATCTATCTGGTCTATTGTGTCATTTAAAACTTGTGTTTCCTTATTTATTTTCTGCCTTGAGGTTCTGTCCATTGGTGTAAGTGGGATGTTAAAGTCCCCTACTATTATTGTGTTACTGTCAATTTCCCCTTTCATGGTTGTTACAATTGGCCTTATGTACTGAGGTGCTTCTATGTTGGGTGCATAAACATTTATAATTGTTATATCTTCTTCTTGGATTGATCCCTTGATCATTATGTAGTATCCTTACTTATCTCTTGTAACACTCTTTATTTTAAAGTCTATTTTATCTGATACGAGTGTTGCTACTCCAGCTTTCTTTTGATTTCCATTTGCTTGGAATATCTTTTTCCATCCCTTCACTTTCAGTCTATATATGTCCCTAGGTCTGAAGTGGGTCTCTTGTAGACAGCATATATATGGGTCTTGTTTTCGTATCCATTCAGCCAGTCTGTGTCTTTTGGTTGGGGCTTTGAATCCATTTACATTCAAGGTTTTTATCGATATGTATATTCCTATTACCATTTTCTTAATTGTTTTGGGTTTGTTTTGTGGGTCTTTTACTTCTCTTGTGTTTCCTGCATAGAGAAGTTTCTTTAGCATTTGTTGTAAAGCTGGTTTGGTGGTGCTGAATTCTCTTCACTTTTCCTTGTCTGATTTCTCCATTGAATCTGAATGAGATCCTTGCTGGGTAGAGTAATCTTGGTTGTAGTGTTTTCTCTTTCATCACTTTAAGTATATCCTTCCACTCCCTTCTGGCCTGCAGAGTTTCTGCTGAAAAGTCAGCTGATAACCTTATGGGATTTCCTTTGTGTGTTATTTTTTGTTTTTCCCTTGCTGCTTCCCTGAGGGCACCTTAGTTGTGGGGAGACGCAAACTCCACGTCTTTCCACACCGTCATCTTGACACCACCCAACAATCTCTTTTCTTATTAACTTTAAAACAAATGATTAAACAAATTAAATTAAGAAAAAAATACTGCTACTTAAATGACTCCTAGGGCAATTTATAAATTATTATCTAAAATATTTACTATTTCATTTAGTGTTTATTATTCTTTCTAAATGTACAAAAACTTGAGCTTAAATTTAAATATTGAGCATAGATGTATACAGTTAGAGCCAGGTAGATATATGTTGATAGTTTTTCTAAATATTCTATTAAGTGACATTGTATAAGCAAAAGGAAAATAAATATACCTAGTTTTCCCTTTGTTACCTATTTGATTTCTTAGATTTAGCTTATTTATGAGTATATATTAAGCTTGACTGAGAAACATAAAATGGAGCAATATTTCCAATTTTTACTTATAGCATTAAAAATAGGCCATCATGCAGTACCCATATTTGAATATTGGTTCAAATACCTCTAAGTGTATCATATGGAACTTATCGAATTCTCACAAAGTTTAGTTCACTACTTAGATATTCTGAACAGATTAAAATGACAAACTATAACCAAAAGTTCATTGTATATTTAAATGTAAAGTTAAATTAAATGCAAGATTTTTTTTAAATTTGGAAATGTCATACGCTCTTAAGATAGTACATAAGAATTAAAATGTTTAATGTATCAGGTATAATCAGAATGTATAATGAATGAGTTGGAAGGAGTTATAATTGATTTAATTAGATTTTTGTAAGAATCTGTATTTGAAGATCATTTGTACACTATTTTAATTTCAAAGCAAGAGGCTATATTTGGAGTTGTCTATATGCTTTTGTGTTTTCATACCAAGGGTACCTGTATAGATAAGAGGGAAATATCCAGGTTTTGACACAGTACCATTGTGCTCCTTTTCATGTTTCTCCACTCTTTCTTCCCTGGGAGGGTTCTGAGAGTATGTATATTTCACTCCCATCTATGACAAAATGCACATGATAGCTCACAGGTCACCAGGGTGAAGTTACTCACAGGCCAGTCTTAGTAGTCATGACAGGGGTGCCACTTCTCTTGAGCAATTGGAGAATAAAATTAATGGACTCAGCTCATCAGGAATGAGATTCAGGAACTTATGTGGTGGAAAAATAAATAGGTAGTGAAACTTCAAGGAGAAGTAACCGCTCAGTCTATGTACATTTTCTATACTTCATATGTATTTTTCTCAAGGCACTAGTGATGGTACATTACCCTCTCTATTTAAGTGTCTATCTATGCCTAATGATCAGTGAGAAGCTAGAGAATAGTCTTCTTGTTGGTGGTTTTTATTTTATTTTATTTCATTTCATTTTTTTAGTTTTAACCTTTCCTTGTAATGCAGTGCCTGGCCTATAGTTATACTCAATATATCCTTTGTTAATTAAATAAAAATTTAGGTAACTGAATAAATACACAGGTTCTCCTTCAATCTAAATACAAATTTTACCTATTGAATAATTTTTAAAAGTGATTTGCTCTACTACTTCATTTGTAGGACTTCAAAAATTACAGAAATATTTTCTCTTAAAAAGTAACTTTATAATAAGTAATTTTAACTAGTGTTAGTATATTTAAGTTTTATAAAAGTATCTGAAATCAGGCTTAGCTGTTTGCTAAATATTGTCTCTTACAATTTCTGTGGGGTTGGAATGAAATTAGAAATATACATCCCCCGGATTTATATTTATCTTAAAAATTTCTATTTAATTATTTTGTAAATTTAAGTATCGATTCTGAAATGCTTTGGGATATCATGCAAACACGATAGTTTATGCTGCAATATATACAATGACCATATAATTACTTGAAAGGATGTTTTTATATATGTTGTACAAATGCCATCACGGTTGGACATTAAAACAAATTATTTGGGCTTTCCTGGTGGCGCGGTGGTAGGGAGTCCGCCTGCCGATATGGGGGATGTGGGTTCATGCCCCGGTCTGGGAGGATCCCGCGTGCCGCGGAGCGTTTGGGCCTGTGAGCCATGGCTGCTGGGTCTGCGCGTGCGAAGCCTGTGCTCCACGGTGGGAGAGGTCACAGCAGTGAGAGGCCCGCGTACTGCAAAAAAAAACCCCAAAAACAAAAAAAAAACAAATTATTTAATTTTTAGGCAATCTAGGGTAATTAGGGATATTAAAAGAAAAAAAGTTTCTTTTAAAGACATATATTAAACCTCTGATTATACTTACATAATCACTTCCTGTTTTATGTATACTGCAAATTTCTAAAAACTCATTTTTCAGGCACCCTGATGCTCTATTATAGTTATCTTTGCAATCAAAAGAGTTTTTTAGACTATGAGAGCTGTAGTTGATCACATAATGACTACTCCATGAACCCACATATTCACTGTGTTCTCAAGTATAACATGCAAATCTGTAAGTAAATAGATTATAGCACTCAAAATAATGTAACTGACAAGATGTCAAATCTGTTTTGTATATCTGGAAATGTGCAAGATGCCTTCAAATAGTTTTTTTGGTGAAAGTTTTGTTTTAACAGATTGTCGTTATAAATACAGATGTAATGCAAACCATTAGATTTATGTATAAATAATAAAACTGAATTTTCTGACCACATTTAAGGTTTATGAAATGTCAAAAATTTCAATTGTTTTATTTATGAACTTAAGGTGAAAACAATCCAACATCTAATACAAACTCATGAATAAATAGAGTCAAGTACCCAGAACTCAAACCTTTAGTGTAGCATCAATCAATCAATCAATCCAAACATTGATAGAAATATAGAATGAGAGATTTATGTGTGAGGGCTTCTAACATATAGAGAATCAAGAATAAGGGCCACGATGGATTTCTCGACAGAAACCATGCAAATAAAAATAGAGTAGAATAAAATATTGAAAGTATTGAAAGTGAAACCGATAAGGACCCTATGGGGCTCCTCAGCATGGAAGCCTTTTTGTCCCCCGTTTCTTGTAGCAAGACTCCAGCCTCCATGACCTTCCCTGGGTTCCAAAGGTCAGATTCAAAAGTTGCTAATCAAGGGAGGAGCAGCCAAGAAACCCCCTGAGGCGAGATTAAAGGGACCAGAAGAAGCTCATCAAGATTAGGAAACCAACCACCTGAGACTAGATTAAAGGAGTGCAGGCCCTGCAAACACCCTAATCTTGTCAGCAACCGCACCCTTGAACTATAAATCTCATCAAATCCTCCTGGGTGGGGACACATAGTTTTCAAGGGCAGGAGCCCGCTGTGTCCCCCTTTGCCTGGCAAAGCAATAAAGCTATCCTTTTCTACTTCACCCGAAACTCTGTCTCCGAGGTTTGATGCGGCACCAGTGCAGAGAGGCCAAGCTTTCAGCATTAAAAGAAAACAACAACAAAACCCTAGAATTCTTTAGCTAGCAAAATTATCCTTCAGGAGTAAAGGAGAAATCAAAACTATCCATATCTTGAGTTTAAACTCCATGAAACAAGAAATCAAGTCATGTGGTCCAATAAAACTCCAGTGTATAGAATTGTACACACAATGCATACTTTGCTCTAAAAGTTGCTTCTGGAAGGAAGGAGGTAGTCAAGGTGACAAGGAAGGAAGGAATGAAGGAAGGGGGGAAGGGGGAGATGGAGGGAGGAAGGGAAAAAATATAACCATACAAACGAGCTCTCTTGAATTATGACCTCTCCTTTGTTTTAGCCACGGGGAATCATCAGCTAGAGATCAGAGGATGAAAGAACAGAATTTGAGATAATTATTCCATAACTTTTCTCCTTACAGGTCCATAGGTTGGTGGGAGTTCCTCTTTCAAAGTCCTCAAATCATTTGCATTGGTTCTTTTTTACAGCTATAGCTCTTACTAGTTCCAGTATCACTGCCTTATCTAACTCTTCAGGCCTTGGAGTGGGAATTTCTTCCTGCTGTTGCTAGCCCCAGAATGCTTCATTATCCCTAGCTGATTTTCATTACCCTTCTCACTCCTTGGTACATAGTCTGTTCTGTATTATTCTATTTGAGTATGCATTCTGTTTCTACCTTAATGCCCTAAATAATATTATATTTCAAGATTTAAATAGCAATGTATAGTGATAAACAGGAGTTTCCTGCTAGAAAATCTAATAAGGAAATATCTAGAGAAAAAATATCAGGAAGAAAGAAAAATTGACATGATATGAAAGAAAAATTGATACACAAATACATTTAGAAACTTTTTGTAAATCCTCTGGATAAAGCCTAGTGTCTGTAACAAAATAATAACAATATTAATAACAATATTAACAAGAACACTCAATATTTTTATGAAGGTAGAATAACTCAAACACTGGCTGAAAATACTAAGGTATTTGGATAAATATGATCATAGTTAAAATATTCCAACATTTTTATAACTAAGGAGAGGGGTTTAGCTTTGTTAATTTAAATAAACATGACAAAAGTCTGCCTTTATTACTAGACATATTATGTACAAACTATAAACAGTAGCTATAAATAAATAAACAAAAAGAAAAAAAAAATACCTGCAAGGTTCAATCATCTCAATAAAATGAAAGGAGGAAAAAGAAGTATAGACAAAGGATGGCAAATAAGCCAGTAACAAAAAGACATAAAGTTTTAAAAGTTATATATTATCTAAACAGATATTAAACAAAATAGAAATAATTCAATAAATTCACTATATATTAAAGAAAATAAAGCAGAACTTAAAATCAACTCAGACTGAAAATACCAGTTGTGGATAGTATGAACGGGGTCCTTTATGGAAAAGTAACAGAGAGAGGGAGGGGATGTTACTTTTTTTTTTCTGACAACATTAGATAGAGTCAGAAGTTAAAAATGATAAACTAGATATGTAGTAAGTATTCTCTAAAAAAAGAAAAAGAAACAAGAAACTTTATTTTGGACAGAAGATATCAAAGATGTAAAGAGATTGTCAGGATTCCACGGATTATAAATATGGATTCAGTCAAATGGGAGGATGTACCTGAGAGGAATATGATTCATCTTTATTAGTCTTCAACAACCTGACTCCCTGAGTCCTCTTTATTTTTCTGGAAAACTAGATTGGACACAGGTAACCCCCATATTCAGTGGGCTAGAAAGGTGACTGTCTTCATTTTGTCAGGCAGTCAGCAAAGGGGCAGCGTGCCTGTATTGGTGGAGGCGAACACAGAGCGGCTATGATTCTTAGAAAGTCTCACTACTGAATCTTAAGCAAAATAATCATTCCACAGATCTTGACCAATACTGATGTTTATCCTTACGTTGCAGATGTGTCTGTGTTAACTACCTTGTAGACTCAGCTTTAGAGTTAATTCAGAGTCTCTGAAGGCAGAGAAGCAAGAAAAGATATGGAGACTTACTGTTGGACTCACAAAACACATAAATTATGTTTCATACACCACAGCTGGAAACCTTTAAACAATTCAAGAGGAGTGAATATCCTTAACTTAAAGAAATGAAAACTTAACTAGACAAGTTATTCTTGGGCAGGTTCTCTATGTACCAGTTTGCTGATATAATCAAAGACATGATTGCAAATTCAAGCAGTACTTATTTTTTTTTTTTTTTGCAGTAAGAGGACCTCTCACTGTTGGGGCCTCTCCCGTTGCGGAGCACAAGCTCCCGACGCGCAGGCTCAGCGGCCATAGCTCACGGGCCCAGCCGCTCCGCGGCATGTGGGATCCTCCCGGACCGGGGCACGACCCCGTGTCCCCTGCGTCGGCAGGCGGACTCCCAACCACTGCGCCACCAGGAAAGCCCCAAGCAGTACTTATTTTAACCCTAATCCTCTGAAGTATTTAAAGTACCCAGGAATTGCTTATGTAGGTCGTGCAGATAATTCAAAATCTATATGGCAGAAACTTTAAATTGCTCACTTTAATTTTTTCCCTTGTTTATTATACCTGCCTCATTCTAAAAAGAATTTGAGGCAGCAATGTATTGTTCAGTTACTAGTATTTTAAGTTCTGAATGACAGTTCAGCTGCTGGGGACTTTACAATAATAGCAAACCAAGAAATGAATGGTAAGGATTTTCCTCCACACATGTACCCATAAATAATTGTTTCTAATCCACTTGGGTGAAATGAGAACTTTTAAAGAGCAAAAACACAGTTCTATTTTTATGATCTTTTAAACACTGATTTTGACTTTTTAAATATCTCCTTTATATATACTAATAAAATTGAGTCAAAATTCTATTATCTGCAGTAATAGATATTTACAATGGCACTACTTTTTACAGTGCATTTCCATGTATTAGATTTTAAAAAGTATAAATTTTTCTCAAGGACTCTAAAGAGGTAAATAAATATTTTATATGACATATATCTTACAAAATAACTTTCTTAAAATTTCATGTTTTTTACCTAATATCCTATTTATAAGATATATATGTATATATATAAAGCTCTTTTGAATGTTTTTATCAAAATTTTTTATATTAAACTAATTGCTATTTTGTCTCATTAATGTGTGTTATTTTATTGATATGATGTAGTTGTAATTATCATATTACACTTACCGTAGTGTCTTAAGAGCTAGTTGTTGGCTTTACAATATCAGAAACTCAGCTTTATCTGTTTAGCCAGAATTATCAATCTCTATAAAAGAGGAAATACACCAGTGAAATTAATTTGAGACTGGCTGATAAGTCAGAATGGCAATTTGTCCACTTACAATATGTTACAAGTATCATCTGATCACTAGAATCGAGAGGTAGTAAATTTATGATCCCCAAAAGTAGAATAAGTAAGAAGATATTTTAGTATTCATAGAGAAGAAGAAACAAATGTGATTTATCTTAAGGCAAATTTCCATTGACTTATATACATTTGGTGAATTTCCCTTCTCTATGTCAGGGAGAAAATCTGTTGCCGAAAGGACAAACTTGTGGGTGTAAGGTATCAAAGAAACCTTATTTGAGACACAAAGACTAATACATGATTTTTTAGCTTACCTTTTCTGATACATTAGAAAGCCCATTATTTTTCTCTCTGTAGGGGTAAAAAGTATATTAGAGTTTTCAGGATTATATATTATTTTGCCTCAGTTATAGTTAGCTGTATAATTCTATTTTAGAAAAACATACACTAAAAAAAAACATAGCTAAAGATATATTAATTTCGGAGAACTAATTTAGAGCTTTGTTTTGTCTGGGACTTAAAGTTAATAATGATTTAACTTCATTCATATTTACTTGATCTTTTAGCTTTACAATGAGACAGACAAGTTGTACAATTATTTTTCATCTTAAGGCACGTAGATTACCTCAATTTATAACTGGTTTATTGCTATGCAGACAGCTAGATTTTTGTAAGTTGATAATATGGTGAATTACACCTGTAGAGAGAGTAAGCAAAATTAAATGAAATGCAGTCTCTGTAGGCTTATTCATGGCTTTAGTGATGGATATGTTTTTTAGGTTGAGAGGGATGATTATTTCACAATATAATGTATATGAAAACATCACATTCGATACTTGCACACCTTAAATACATACATTTTTACCTATCATTTTACCTCAGTAACAATGAGGGGAAAAAATATAGGATATCTTTAGAAGAGTCATAGAAGGCATTCTCATGGAATCTCTCCCTTTGGTATTAGTTCAGATGTGAATAAAATACTTAATTGGTACAAACTACCAATTGATGACTTTCAATTTCTTCAAACCCAACGTTGTAAAACTGAATAGTAAAAAGTTTCAAATTAATGTTGTATATTTACAATGCTTTCTTCCTCTGCGGGCATTTTTTTTTTAATCCAAATATTTTACTCAGTTATAGGTTTAAAATCATTTAACATTTGTCACCACAGCTAGGAAACTGTCTTTTCTCATCAATAATAATTTTAAATTGTGTGATTCTCTAAAGAGAGCTATGACCAGCTATGATGAGGTAAATCAAATGATAGCATGAATTGCATAGGTTAGTTACATCTGCGATGGAAGATGTAACGCACTTTTATTCTGAAATGCAGTCAAATAAGCATGGTCTGTCTTAGACCGTTCTCTGGAATTGGAAAAGAAAGTTTTATTGTATTTCTATTTTAAACTCTGGCTTAACGAGTCTCAAGGAAAAAAACCAAAAAAACCAGACTGTCTTCAGCTGATAAAAACTGATGCAAAACAACATATTTTTTAAAGTAATACCTTCTAATACTTTTCAGAAATAAAGATAAAGCATGGAGAGATGAATAGGATCCTTTGAGTAGGAAAGAACCTGTTAAACAGATTTTTAAATAATGATTCATCATCTATCACATTTCCACTAAATTATAACCCTTCCTCTACTCAGTGTTTTCTATATTGATGTAGCCCATTCCCGTTCCAAGGCAAATTATTTCCCATGTAGAATCTTCAGACTATTTAAAGAGATTAACTAATTTACAAAAGATCCAAAAGGAAAATTAGTATTAGAATTATTACATATTAATCCTAAATAATTCATTTCAATAAAGAGTAATTATGGAAAGTTAATTTTTAATACTTTAATTTCACATACTGTATTTACTTGGAAGATGTAATAATTTAGCTTTGGACTGAATAAAGATAAAGCAATTAATTATTTTAATAAAACCTCAAAGTATACATAGTCTAGTCATTTTATGTGAAAAAGGATTTTAAAAATAATCTTGAAACTTCTCAGACCATTAGCTGTACTACCAAAAAAAGCATCTTTTATCTATTTTCACAGATGCTTGCCCTTTCATTTAAACATAGTGTTGTTTTTATCAAAGTTACTATTTACAACCTTGCTGACTGAGCAGTAAATCTTTAATTTTAAGTTAGAGCAGCTTTCTGTTGATGCAATGTATCACCTTATATTGAAAACCTTAATGTGTTACTGTAACCTGTCTTCTGCATTATTTGTATATAATTCTAGAGTTTCATGAGGGAACAAGCTATGTCTATTACTACTCATGAAACTCTGCATACATTCTGTCGTGTGGATATAGGCTGCTATCATCTTGGATAACAGTTCTGTTAATAATCATCATCACTTGATAAATAACAGTTGAAAAGTAATTCTGGTAAAACTAAGCAAGAAGTCACCTGTAGTGATGATCCCACAGCCATAAATTTTCCATGATTCTCTAACTCTCTCTCTCTTTCTGTTTCTCTTCCCCTTCTCTATCTTTCTCCCTCAGCAAGACTGATTTATTTGCCGATACAAACTCTACATTAAATAAAATTACATACTTCTACAAGTACAGATGCGGTCTTGAAAAAAATAAGGTAAATAAATGAGGGACAGAAAAAAAAGATAATTAAAAACCATGTGATAAACCAGAATTCTTAAGGATTTTAGATATGTATAACTAGTGTCTTGAATTTATATTGAAGTCAGAGATCAATTCTTTGGTTCATGTTATATTTTTATTTGGAACTGAGATGCCTGGTTAATGTTTGAAACTTCAAATGAAAATGTCTGTGCATTTTTTTCAGATGAGTTAGACTGGAAAAAAATCTTTCCATTGGTAAATTGAGTAGACAAATATTTAATCTATTAATAATAAGAGGGAAAATCAGTGGCTTCTCAGAATTCTTAATTTTGGATCTTTCCATCCACTACCTTGGGTTCAAATACACTTATGCCAGTGAGGTAAAAAATGAAATAAATAAAATATTATCTTAGGAAAGCATTACCTGTGTTTTCCAGGCAGAAACAAATGCAAAATCCTTTCAGGAAAGATGCAAATTTGAGTCAAAATTTTTAAAACCCACATATAAAGCTTCTCAAAAAATGAGCTCACAATTCAGAACTAAAAATATGATAGTAATTATTACATAATAAATGAGAGTCAACATCTACCAAAAAAAAGGTGAGATTCAATTCTTTTGCATCTTTACATAATAAAACTATTACATAGACCTTCTAGGAAAATTCTGTTTAAAATATGGTTACCTAGGACACTATTAAAATAGTCAAGAAAGCATCAAAAAAAACCAGTAAGAACTCCTATAAATGATACATATAGTTCATTTAATTTTTAAAGTAAATGTTACATTTTAAATGTTCTAAATTAAACTTTGAGAAGTTTAATGAACTGGAACATCAATTTAAGAAAAGTACCCACAATGCACCATGCAGAGAAAAAGAGATACAAAATATAAAACAGGTGATGAGACTTGGAGGATCAAATGAGAAGTTGCAACATATGTCTAATATGAGTTCTAAAAGACAGAATAAGGTGAGGTGTAATAATCTAAAAAGTAAGGCTAAAATTTTTCAGAGGTGATAAAATCACAAGACCTTTGAGTTCCAAACACAGTAAATTAAAATAAAATAAAGTGAATTCATACCTGAAACATAATATCAAAACTGTAGAATCTCAAAACAAAGAGGACACAAAGATAGCTAATTACTTAGACTATTGGACTATTACTTAGACTAACAGCAGACTTTTCATTAGCAACAACTGAAGGCAGAAAAACAATGGAATATTATCTTGAGAATATTGGGGCAAAAGAAATTTCAACATGAGATTTTGTAACCAAATTAAATATTTCAACCATTTTTATAGAGCTAGAAAAAGGGAAAAGATTTCAGACATTATTTTTTTTTTTAATTTAAAAGAAGCAAACAAACCAAGACCAGGACAATTTTCTTAGGGGGTGGGGGGCAGGTAGCAGTAAAACTTTTTGAAATAAGTACTACAGCATCTATTTCAAGTAGAAATAAATTGAACCCAGAAGAAAAAGTGAGCTCAAGGAAGGTCATTTATCAGGTATAGGCAAACATGTTGGTGGTGGTTCTTTATAACAATTGTTAGAATATTATTAGTACTCCTGTGTTCTAATCAAGAATACATTTGCATGAACATATGATAACTCTAGCTAGGGTGTCTGAGCCTGCACATCACAGCATAAAATTATTTTGGGGTGGAGTTAATGCTTGACAACTCATATTTTCATTCAGAATCTAACCTTAGGTGTATGCATGTTGGCATCTTGGTGAAATACCTCAGTTATCCTACCCTGAGCACTGGCAACAACCCTTTCCGTACACAAGGAAAATATATAAATATAGAAACCACAGCAAATTTCAGATGCTAAGGCTAATGTTTTTCCTCAGATTCAAGAGCTTGCTTTTATATTAATAAGATTTTTCTGGTTTCCTGCTTTGGGCATGTGCCCCTTGTTTACCTTCTGGTTATCCCAGAACTTCTGGGAATAAAACTGCAGAGAACCAACTGAACATTCTAGAATTAGACATTGGCCATCCTATTATTAAACTAGATATCTCTCTCTCACACAAACACACACATTTACAAACTCTTTTGCCCTTCTTCACCCACCTATGTAATATTGATAATATCCTTGTCTCCATTTTTCCTGATAGCCAATGTCAGACAAGACTGTAGCTAGACACCCTCTCCACCACATTCACAGCTTCCTGTTAGACCTCTGTGACATCTACCATCCTGATAGCTGAGTATGTCCATAATTACCTTTGAATACACAAACCACATACATGTACAGCTTATCCCTATTTTGTGTTGGTAGGAGTCTCCTGGAATCATTCCTCACACCCTGATTAATGTCAGCCTGTAACTCTCTGCCATCCTTGAGCTGTCTGAGCTTTTGCCAGTGGTGCCCTAGGTCTGTCAATATTATAGAAACACTGACTTAATTCCAGAAGTAAGAACGGGGAAACATTTTGAAAAACAAACATCAAGAAGAGTCTGGAGGAAAGGAGTTGGTGAATTCATGCATAGTACTCCCTACTCATTTTATTCCTAATCTTATAAATGGACCTCATTTGTGTCCTTATTTTAAAAAAGGAGTAGCTCCAGTTAGATGGGTGAAAGAAGAGTATGTTAAACATTATGAAAATGGAGATTGATGTGTTCTCTTTTAGGTTTGCTATGTTGATAGATATATATTCGTACCTTGTAGCTAGAAGGAAAAAAGAATAGCCCAGGCTTTTAACTAATTGTAAAGTTGTGCACTTCCCTCCCACCCTAGAAAACAAATCAGGGATAAGACAGGGAAAATGAATGCACTGAAGGAAAACTTAGGTTAATATCTCTAGTACAAAGAAATGTTCATTTTCCCTCAATGTGCCTAACTTTGAGGATGAATCTCCTTGTCTTATAGCTAATATTATAATAACTGAGGTTGTAATGTGGACTGGGTAGCACACCCTAGGAGGACTCTGGGCCTGTTTAGGCTCAGTCTTACATCTAGGCCACCAGATGAGTGTTTGTAATCACAGTGGTCTAGCCTGTTTATTAGGAATAAAAATATAGTAGTTTGAGGGCATAACCCAAATAGTTAAATCGTAGATTGTATCATTGCCTAGAATGCCATCTGGTTATCCTAGGATGGTAGCAGATGACAAACCAAGGATTCAATATTTGGAATTAAAGGTAAATACCTTTCATCACTGGACTTCTAAGCAGAATTACTTTTTTAAAAAGTACTTAAAGCCAGTGCTATTTTGACTGTTGGAAGACACATCAGAGAGATCATTGGAAAAACAAATGGAAGCTTTTTCTCATTTGTTTTTTGTTGCTATGCCAAATATTGCCTTCCTGGAAAAAAACTAAGTCTAATTGTACCAGAATAGGCAATCCAATTGACATTTTTATAGCCATTTACTCAGCAATATCTACCTAAGAAATCACTTTTGAAAATGAAAAAACTAATTTGCATATGTAAATTTCATATATGATAAAGCTGCAGGCTCAAATTAGTAATGGAAAGGGTGGTATTTTACATAAGTGGTTCTGGAATAACTACAGAATCATGTAGAGAAACTTAAAATTGGATCTGTTCCTTGTAACATACATCAAGATATGTAGTTCAAGTGGATCAAAGATTTTACTTTGAAAATAAAGCCCGACAAATGATGGAAGAAACTGAGGGAATCCCACACCAAGTGGGGAATATATGCTATTACTCAAACTTCTAGGTGATTAAAAAGAAAATATGGATACATTTAATCATATATAATTTAAAAAACTGTATGTTAAAAAAAATTATAACTGAGTAAAAACGCAAACCGCCCACTGGGAAAGTATTTGCAAAGCATATTCTAAATATGTAAGAGATTCTTAAAGCTAGAAAATAAAATCAAAAAATATGCTGCAGCTATGAACAAACATTTCATAGAAAAATAAATTGTTATACATATATACATATCTATATATTCACACTTGGAATAACATAAATTCATATTAAAACAACACCGAAATAATCTAAGATAACTACAAATGCATTGATTTTGGCAGAAAATGAATTAACTCAAAGAGAAATTTAGAAAGTTTTGAGCAACATTAATCACAATAAGACCTCCCTTTCATAGACATTTTGAAAATTAAATCTCTTTGACAATTACTAGCAGAGCAGTGAATAAATGAAAATGGAACAGGTTTTAGACATACTACATATCCATAGTAGGAAGACTTCACCATGCAAAGCACTGGAAGTATTTAAGAATGTAGTTTTGGGACTTCCCTGGTGGGGAAGTGGTTCCTGCCATTGCAGGGGACACGAGTTCGATCCCTGGTCCAGGAAGATCCCATGTGCCGCGGAGCAACTAAGTCCGTGCGCCACAACTACTGAGCCTATGCTCTAGAGCCCTTGAGCCACAAATACTGAAGCCCGTACACCTAGAGCCCATGTTTCACAAGAGAAGGCACTGCAGTGAGAGGACTGCATGCCACAACTAGAGAAAGCCCGCATACAGCAGCAGAGACCAGTGCAGCCATAAATAAATAAATTTATTTTTAAAAATGTAGTCTTAAAAGATTTATACTAGCATAAATAATTCCAGTATATATTTATGTCAAAACTCTAACATGATAATAGACATTATATATTATTTTCTAATTTAAAAAACATCTAAGAAACTGACCACAGTCTTCTTGAAAATACATTCACTATGACTGCAGCATTCACACTTAAATATTCATTAGAAGAAAAAGTATAACTTGCCTCTTATATTTGAATTTTTATTTTACTGTAGAGCAAAAAGGGATTTAAATATAAGTTGCATCCAATTATTTTAAATTATCTGGTACCCAGAGAACAGCTTGTTTAAATTTCCACAAAGAAACATTTGCTAAATTCGGATTAAGGTATCCTAGCCCTGTGGATTCCTTCTGTCTTCCTCTTCATTACCTAGCTTGCTTCCTTTCATTATCTACTTGCTTATGTATCCTTAAACTCATTTTGATATATTGTGTTAGTCATACGTATCTCTTGTGCTTTTGTGGTAAAGCTCTTCTGAAAAATTTCTTGTCTAGTGATATCACCATTTGAGTTTGCACATAATTGCCCCTTTTCTATAAACAAAATTTAATATCAGTAGAACATTACTACATTAATTCCATCCTTCTCCCATGAAATTGATACTTTTTCATTGATATTTTTCTGAAAGGTACAACATGTGAAGTCATAGCAAATTTTGAAAATTACCACAATACTTATAATAGTATGAAGCAAAGATTCACTGAGTGTGCATCCGATGGATATTCGGTTTTTGGAACATTGAACTGGAGCACATAGGATGACAACATCCAAAAGGAAACAGTGTAAGACTGAGATCACTCATCTTAAGTTCAACTGCAAATGATTTATTCTCAACTATATTTTTCTTAAGATTTTTTCTTTCTTCTTCAGTGACAAACATGAATCTTAATGTCTTTCATTTATTAGTATATGTTTAAATAAATACCATATTAAACAAATTCTCAAATAAAAATCAGGGGGCTAATAAAAGATTTGCCTACTTTCCTTCTTTGAAACTCAGGCTATATAATAAAAATCTCCTGCCACATTTCATATATCAAAAGTCAATGAGATTCTTAGAATTGATGACAAAACACCACAATATTAATTCTGACATCAACTGCTGCCTTTAAGCAATGAATTTCCACTTAGCCAACCATTACCTCTACTTAATCAAAATAATTACCTCTGCAAATCCCAAATACTAGAACTGGTTGGAAGGAAACAGAACAGGATTTTTTTTAACTTTTATTACAGCAGATCTTAAAGATATTTTAAAAGTAAGGAGAATTTTAAAAGTAAAGATATTTTAAAATATCTTTGAGGATCTTAAAGATATTTTAAAATATCTTTGAGGATCTTAAAGATATTTTAAAAGTAAAGATATTTTAAAATATCTTTAAGGATCCTTAAAGATATTTTAAAAGTAAGGGCTACATATAGTCAGTACATATGTAGCAATTTACTGTTTTCTGCAATTATCAACTCATGATCAATTTTGTTTTATTTATACTCCACATATTTCTTCTAACATCCTGATGGATTATTTTGAAGCAAATTCCAGAATCATATAATTTCATTTATAAACATGTTAGTATATATCTGTAAAAACAAGGACTCATGAAATACATACCTAAACACTATTAATAAACCTAAAACAAAAAGGATAACTTCCTAATATTATCAAAATCCACCCTCATTATTTATATCCATCACAATTTATTTATTGAATAAACTATGTACAGCATTACCCACATTCTGGATTTCTTCTGATTGCATCCCTGTAGAATTGTTAAACAATTGCCCTTGTCATCATATTACTTCTAAATTGGCAATTGTATTTAGAGAACTCGTTGGATTTTCTCTCTCTCTCTCTCTCTCTCTCTCTCTCTCTCTTTCAGCAACAATATTTCATAGATATTCTTTTTTTCTCAGGAGGCACATATAGTTTATTTTTCTTTTATTTGTGATATCAGAAGCTATTGATTATCATACTTTAGTTCTTTTATCTTTTTAGTGATTGCACAATGATGATATTCTAATTCTAATTTTTTTAATTTATGAGCTGAAATAATACCATAAGGATAGGCTTATTGATCTAAAGTATCTGTGCATTTCAATCATTTGCATTATTACTCTTATTGATTCTCAAAATGTCCCATTGTTGACCTGTTAGAACTTCTTCAAACTGACTCCTGAGTCCTTTATAAACAAATCTGGTAGTCTTTGATAATTTCTTTGCTTTCTTCTAGAATAAGATATTTGTAGGGATCTAAGCAGTCTGGAACATTTTAATATTAAAATTTACATTATTAGTAATTAAGTCAGGAGAAGAGACATAAATCAGAAGTCTCCTGAGCTATCCAAGATTGTCACTCTTACAATCACAATCACATTAACTTTTCTAATTTTTTATATCTTTGTTATGACCTCAATGTTTTTCAATTTGTTTAAGTGTTCTTTATTTCTATATTTTTTTCCCCTAACATCATCTTTGGCATGTGAGGGACTATATATCTGGGTTGTAAATACATTCACAACATACTCAGAATAAGCAAAGGGAATATCTTTTTCCTTTTTTATAATTTATTATCATAAGCGTCTGCCCAGTGGGTAATGGAAAAGAAACTGACTTTATACCTATCAACTTCAAAACTGGGTCTGATGATTTAAATAGTTCTTTAAGTAATAGTCTCTCCAATTTATACCTGCCCTTCATCTACTGAGCCCTTCTCTGAGATAATGCTGGTTTTCAGAGACTGTGCAATACATAGTAAAGGGCTTCCTGATTCATATGACATACAGCTCTGGCCTCCATCACTTTTTGATCCTGAGACCCTGCTATAGACTAGATTGTGCCACCGCCCCATCCCCCCAAAGTTCACACGTTGAAGCTTTCACCCCCAAGGTCACAATAGCTAGAGATAGGCTCTTTAAGAGATAATTAAGGTTAAATGAGTTAATAAAGGTGGGGCCCTACTCTTACAGAAGCATGGCCTTATAAGAAGAGGAAAAGAAAGAGAGAGTAAAAGAGAGGGAAATTTCTCTCTCCCTGTCTCTTTGTCTCTCTCTCCCATGTAAGAACATGGTGAGAATGTGGCCCTCTGAAAGCCAGGATGAGAGCCCCCAACAGAAATGAAACTCTGAGAGACCTTGGACTTGGAATTTTCAGTCTTCAGAACTGTGAGAAAACAAATTTAAGTTGTTTAATCCACTCAGTCTATGGTAAAGTCCATCTGCAGTTTGGGAACTGTAATCAAATTGAGAACTAAGCATCATCCCACTGTCCCATTGCAGAGTTAAAAATATGAGGATTATTACAAAAAAAAAAAGAAAAAAAAAGGGAGACAGCAGGATCCAGCTGCTCAAATAACTTAGCCTCACTCATGAAAACACTGTGTGAATAGTCCTATCATAATTCCAGAATAATAAAGATACATTTTCATGTGGTCTTTAAAAAATAACTTTAGAACCAAACAAAAGGATGAATATTTAGAAGAGTCAGATCAATGTAATATATTCTTGAGTAAAATACAAATGATCTACAAAAGATTTAGCATTCTTATCAAAGAATGTGACTCTATAAAACAGTAACAGGGTGAGCTGAAATTGCATCAAGGTGAAAAGAAAAGAAAGATAGAAAAGAAAAAATAAATTTAAAAAATAGAATTAAGAATTAAATAAAACCAATGAAGAGCAGAATTGGGGTATAAAACAAGATTGGAACAAAGTTCCAAAAGGGAAGACATAATATGATTTTTAAAAATCAATTTTCCAAAATTAAATATATTAAGGCAATATAATTTAAATGGAATTCCAATAAAGTTTATTTGAGGGACTGAATACAATGATTTTAATGTCCATATGAAATTATCTGAGAGTAATTTTTAAATATCTTGAAAACAATAACAAGGCCTATTCTAAAACAGATATTGAAAAAAATCTTGTAAGACAATTCCAATAACAAGATTTCAGTAATAACTCAGAAACAGACAAACAGATCAATGGAAAATAATAAAATACTCAAAAACATACACTACTTTATAGGGCCTGGTTATATGACCATAAGTGTTTTATTTTTTTCTCCATTTGGGAAAAAAGTTAAAATGTGATTATACCTTTAATTCACTTTATAAATTCCAGGAGATTAAAATTCAGAATGTAAAACATAAAACAGGGCTTCCCTGGTGGCGCAGTGGTTGATAGTCCGCCTGCCGATGCAGGGTACACGGGTTCGTGCCCCGGTCTGGGAAGATCCCGCGTGCCGCGGAGCAACTGGGCCCGTGAGCCATGGACGCTGAGCCTGCGCGTCCGGAGCTTGTGCTCCGCAATGGGAGAGGCCACAACAGTGAGAGGCCCGCGTACCGAAAAAAAAAAAAAAAAAAAAAAAACCATGAAACAATATAACACTTAGCAAAGGATATAGAAGATTATGCATACAGGCATACTTCGGGGATATTGCAGGTTTGGTTCTAGACCATTGCAGTAAAGCAAATATCATAAAAAAGTGAGTCACATGCATTTTTTGGTTTCTCAATTCATATAAAAGTCTACATTATACTGTAGTCTATTACATGTTCAATAGCATTATGGCTAAAAAATGCACATATCTTAGTTTAAAAACACTTTAACGTTAAAAATTGCCAAACACCATCTGAGTCTTCAGAGAGTCATAATCTTTTTGCAACAGTAGCATCAAACTTCACTGATCACAGATCACCAGAACAATATAATAATAATGAAAAAATTTGAAATATTGCAAGTTACCAAACTGTGACACAGAGAAACAAAGTGAGCCAATGCTGTTGGAAAAATGGCACAGATAGTCTTTTTGAAATGATGAACTATATCTGAACTGCCCAATATAATAGCTAATAGCCACATTTTGAACACTTCAATTGTCACTGTGGCTAGGAAACCACATCTGGCCAACAACTACACTATTGGAAAACTTGGCCTATGGACAATACTACTGCTATGTTAATAGGAAACAATCACATGGCATATTGTCTATCTAGAATCAATGAATATTCATTTAAATTGGTAACAAAATTTACAATGAAATATGGTTAATGCCAGTTATTTGAAAAGAGAAATCTCAGAAAAGCAAATCTAGGTGGCAAATAAACAAATGAAAAGAGGATGAACCTTTCTAGGACTCAAATACATCAAATTAATTATTAAACATCATTTCTTACCCAGCAAACTGGGGAATAAGAAAATAGTATTTATGGTAATATCCATAATCAACTGGGATTGGAAGAAAGTTTGTACTCTCAGTTATTTATTTTTCAGATGGTAATTCTTTCAACTTCTTAGAAAACAGCACGTTGTTGTTTAACATAAACAGGAGTGTAACCTTGACCCAGGATTCTCACCAATCCCACACTCAGGAATCCATCTCGAAAGGAAAAACATCAGGTATAGTGGCAAATGCAGAGCTGTCTCTAGCATCAAGAGGTCAAATCAAAACAAAATAAAATTTTAAGAGTGAATATTCATGTTACCTAAGTTTTGAACTAAGGGTACATTAATATAATTTAAAATTGAGGTTAATCTATGCCATTTGAATTGGGAGAATGTCCATTGGGAAACCAATTAAAGAAGAAAAAGTAAGACTCAAAGTAGTATATAAAACACATTCCTAGTTTTTGAAACAAACACTGGTGAAAATAAAATGGCTACAGTAGGCTCTTCAGAGCCCAGCTTAAAAACTACTCTCTGCAAGATATAAAATAACCCCAACCCGGAATTTGTGCTTCTCACAAGACTCTCTTGCACTCCCCCCTCCAAAGTCTCCTTCTTTCACTATTACCATTGACCAAAAGTTGTCTCCAGAATAAGACCAATTATCAGATTTTTCAAAAACACTATCAGTAGAAATCTCATTACATCCTACAGATGTGTTTTTCTTTTTTTTTTTATTAATTAATTAATTTATTTATTTTTGGCTGCCTTTGGGCATTGCTGTGCGCGGGCTTTCTCTAGTTGTGGCGAGCAGGGGCTACTCTTCATTGCAGTGCACAGGCTTCTTATCGCGGTGGCTTCTCATGTTGCGGAGCACAGGCTCTAGGCGCGTGGGCTTCAGTAGTTGTGGCATGTGGGCTCAGTAGTTGTGGCTCGCAGGCTCTAGAGCGCAGGCTCAGTAGTTGTGGTGCACAGGCTTAGTTGCTCCGCGGCATGTGGGATCTTCCCGGACCAGGGCTCGAACCCATGTCTCCTGCATTGGCAGGCAGATTCCTAACCACTGCGCCAACAGGGAAGCCCAAATGTGTTTTTCTTAATCATTGAAGTAGTCTCCATCTCACAGGACTTTCGCATCAAGTGACTTTGCACATCCCTTATTCTGACACTAACTAATTCTCATCCCTCCCTGACATTCCACCCTCAAGACCACCCAATGTGATCTCTGAAATTCAAGTTCTGTAACTAGAGAAATCCCCATCTCCTCAAATCCTTCTTTTAAAATATTCTTCACTTTCTTGCCTTAAATGTCAGAATTAAAAAAAAACCTTTCAAGAGGTAGCTGTTAGTATGCGTGTGTGTCTGTATGTGCTTTGGCAAATCCCACAACACACTGAACCTCTCCTGAGAACCTCTATCTCAGTTACAGAATTTCCATTTTATTCTTTTTTTCTTAATAATTTTCATTTTTATGCTCAGATTCTCAGTCCTTCCATTCATCACATTCATCACCTTTGTTAAATATTTGTTTTAAAACTTTTTCATTTTATAATTATGTAACATCTTCATCATCTATGAATTTTCCCCTTTGGTTATGGAACACATCTTCCTGTGTTTTTATGTATCTAGTACTTTTTATCATATACTGGAAATTGTCGACGCTACATTGCTTAGTGTATAGATTTAGTGTTGATTTTAGCTCTAGGGGTCACTTAATTTACTGGCAGATCACCTTGATCTATTAGATGCTTGGATTTGTCTTTTGTAGGCCTGTCTAGAGTAACTCTTACCATACGGATAGAGTAGCCGTGCAAGTAAGGCAGAGCCATTCTTGTGTATGAACTGAATTCCTTGAGTGTTCAGTGAGGTGACTTCATTCTGGCTGATTGATTGTCTCCCCTCTTTGTGCAGCATCTGGACCTCTGTGGAGTACACCTTTTATGTGTAACTTACTCCAACAATCACAGACTAGGGCTGCTGTTGTCCAAATCTTGAAAACAGTTGCTTCATGTATTTTCTATGATTTTAAATTTATTCTCAATCAGGAGGATAGTTTGATACCCATGAATCCATCATTGGTAGTCTATTATTATACAGAGAAACTTTTGAAACAAAGTAAAATAATAATTACTATAATAAATAAGATCATTTTCATTTGTAAAATGAAAATTAATATCTCATATACATTTTAATAAGGTAAATGTTGCTTTTTATTTTTAAACCATGTATTTTTATCCAATGGACATTTATTTTAGTACTATGATATTTCTAGTAAGTTCAAGTTTCTATTCAAAACTTGTCATCTGTTATCTATTCTTAGCACTAGTATCATTGTTTTTGCAGAATGAAAAACTTGATGAAATGTCAAATACAGCTTGGTTTCAGAGTAACTTAAAATACCAAGTATAGTACAATTAATATACACTTCAATCTTTTATTTTTATTAGCAAATTTTTTTCTATTCCATACAGTGACAGGAATGTATCAGGTGTCTATTTAAATAATCAAATTTCTGACAACATAACACAATAATTAATTTTAGTTCATCACAAAGAGATACAGTTCACAGTTTACTGTTTCCTTCTAATTCTCTTAAAAACTTTAATTTCTTTAATTTTAATATAAGTATAATTATCAATTTTCCCTACAGCATGCATGGATTATCTAAAATATATTATGAAAAATGTAAATCCCTAAATTAATTGTATTTAAACTACATAATTATTGTATAGAAAAGCACTTTTTAAGAATTGAGATTAATCTACAATATGTCTAAAGAACTAATATATATTATCTGATCTTTAAGGACTATCACTACTTCTGGGTCCTAGAAATCCTTAAGTAGCTGAGGCATTTATTTATAAGAGATATATAGAGATATAAGGAAATACATTACAGATTAGAGCTTTCTTATTTAGTAGTTCATGATAGATGAGTTTAAATTTAGCCATACTTTAAAATTCTTAGGATAATATGATTTGTCCCTCATTCTGTGTAGCAATAAACAGTAGTCACCACACATATGTTACATTTTTAATTTATATACCATATGTCTCTGAAAGAAAAATAAAATTGTTTGGTCATGCACATTCTCTAAACTTTACTGTTATGTAGTGATTTTTTGCATAACCATAAAATAACTTAAAATATATTCTAAAATTTTCTCTCGCTATGTGGGTTGTAGAAAAAATATTTTAAAATTTTAAATGCTTGAACAAGTTGTCCTACATTTTATATTTTCTTACTCTGTGTTCTGTTAAATAATTTATCATTAGTTACTTCATATTTCACGAAGTTTCTTAAATCCTAACAAAATAGAAAACTTGTCGAAGAAGTTTAGCTAATGAATTCAAATACATTTGCCCTTATGGTGGATACATCTACTGGATCATGTCAATTAGCTGGATATGGACTTGGGTTTACTTTTATGTTCTATGGCTACCCTAATTATAGTTACTATTGCAGGTCATATTTAAAAGTAAAAGATGTCCTGAGTTATTTATTTTAGTAATTATTTTCTCAATATTTTGATTATTAACTAATTTTGAATTAGTTGATTTGAGTATATGATAACAGTTGATTGTTTATCTTTTAAGTTTGAATCAATTATAGAATATTTGTAGTTTTAAGTAATTAACATTATAATAGGAGGCATTATAATTCATTAGGTGTGAGAAATAAACTATAGAATGGAAGCCATTAATTTTATTAAATAAAAATAAATCTGGTAAGAGGGAACTAGAGCATATTAGGAGGAAAAGAGAAAGAGAAAGGTATCTTTGGGGTTGAATTAACATAATCTATGGAAAGCCAGAGAACTTTGAAATATGCACTTGATACTTGATCCAGAATTGTGAAAATAGAAAAGGAGAAATTCAGGTCCAAATTGCTTGAGGCTATGGATTTCTACTATTTTACTGACAACAAAGTATAGAGACAATTGCAAGAGAGTATAGATTTTATTATTAGTACAGATTTTTTCTTCTCTCTAGCTATTATAATTATTAAAAGAACTAATTTTGACAGCAAGTCCAGTTATAAACTAGTTTCTAATTTCTATACTTCTGGTCCCAGAAAGATGACATAGATTCACTCGTCTCTTTTTCTATCCTCTAAATACAGCAAAATGCTTTAGGAATAATTTAACAATCACAAAAGTACTTTGAAAGGTGGAAAGAAGACAGACTGGCTAGGGTCCTTAAGTCTTGAAGAAATACTTTGGTGAGTTCCCTGAGTTTTAGTTTTACCCAGAACTCCCAGCAGGCATTGGAAACACACACAGAGAAAAAAACCTGCTCCCTGACCAAAAGACTAGGAAAGGGTGAGCTCAGTAGAGCCCTGGTAGGGAGATTCATCAACTGACTCACACCCAGTGGCAATGACAGCACCCAGTGAGTCAAGCAGACGGACTCATCCATCACCCAACACCTCTGGCAGCCGCAGAACTGATTTGCCCATATCCAAGCTCCAAAAAGTCAGGTGTTTTGTGGTTTCTCCACACAAAAGCAGAAAACTGAACTAGTCTCAGGATTTCCTGATTTTCATCAAGTGACAGAAGGCTAACCAGACAGATATTTCCTTACCCCAATAGCACTAGCAAAGATAAACTAGAAGCTTATGGCACCAGGTATGTGGTGAACAGTCCAGAGGAAACATTCTCCACCCAGCTTCCTCACCACCTACATAGCAACATGGGCAGCACTGGCAAGGGTAGAGAGTGAGCTTTCCTGGAGCCAGAAGAACAAAGACCAGACCAGCACTACAAGGGCTGAGCGAGATAAGATGTCAGTGGAACCACAGTTTACAAATTTAGGGCAGAACCTACATGCTAAACCTCAGTAGGGCAAATGCTTGATGAAATAGAAGATTTAAATAGGATCCTAATACAATATCCAAAGCAATAACAATCAAAAATCACTCCTTATACCTAGAACCAGAAAAAGTCACAACTAAAAAGCAAGTGATGCCAAGTCTGAGATAAATACAGATGTTGAACTACTTGACAAAGATTTTTAAACATCCCTCATAATGATGTTTTAACAAAGTGATTAGTTTCATTTTTACTGAGTAGCTCTCTTACGTGATGTTCTTTTGTGTTTCAATAATTATATAGAAACTGGGAGTTTTGAAGAGACCTTAACTCACATCTTCTCTTTTTAATAATCTCACTGAAATTCCAGTTCACAAATAGATCTCCCTTGTATTGGGGTAATGGATAGAAAATCTTATTATCTAGTAAATGTTAATTTCAAATACCAAACCTGGCCATTTGATTTTAATTCTAGGCAGTTCTCAAACTTGTCTGTACACTTGAATTATCTAATGAGTTTTTAATATAGCACAAATGCCTAGATCTACCCCCAGATGAATTAGAGCAAAATCTGGCAGTTTTTTTCAATATCTATATTACTTTCAAAATTCACCCAAGTGATTCTAATGTTCAACTATGATACAAAAAGATAACAAATTATTGTAAAAGCAGCACTAAGACAGAAAGTATATCTTGTTCCACTGAATTTCTGACATGGAAAATCTAGAGAATGAAACACAATATTTAGAGCTTGAATATTTAGATTACAAACCCTACTTTAAAAGTAAGAATATTTTAGCATAAAGCTTTTCTTCTGTTTGATAAAGGAATAATTTGCAGATCTGCTTCCCCAAACTAGTATCTTTTACTGCTGACAATACTTTCAAAAGGGAAACTTTCTTAGGTATCTCACCACCATAACATATTTTGGTGCAGTAATTTTTTAAAATATATGAATTGAATTGTGAAAATACTCCCTAATATAATCCCTCTTTCCTAATCTTTTGTTTGTTTGTTTGTTTGTTTTTTTAGGAAAACAAAAAATTAAAGAGCAAGGGATGTCTGTCCATCCATCTGTCTGTCCATATATCTGTCTGTCCATCGACCAATCCAGGATAGGGAGGACAGTTTGAGGCTGGAGGATAGCAAAAGACACTCCAAATTTATCTTTAATGCTCTTTTATTTTAATTAACTAAAAAAGTTGTGATACAAAATTCAAAAACTATTCAGTAAACTAGAAAATTCAATAAACTAGAAAGTTTACCTTTCTCTGGGAGATAAGGTACTTTACTATTATACTATTCTCTATATATGATTTTTGGAACCTGTAACAAAATTCATCATGAAGAATATGTACTAATCGCTTAGGGAAGAAGAGTTGGGTCATAGTGGAAGTAGATTCTAGCCCTTTATTCAATTCTGTAATTTCTTATTTCATACATTTTTCATTATTCTTGTCCTTTTTTGTTAAAAAAATGAGAACCAGTTGTTTCATTTTTAAAAATCTTTCATTTTAAAAATAGTGCTTCACTGATTATAAGATTTTGATATATGAAGCATATACATTTCTCCTAGTGGCCTTCTTGGGAGGGAACAGGATTTGCTTCCTTTTCACCTGAATCTTCGATTTAGATAATGCTATGCTGTTAGATAGAAGAGTTACATTTTATATTGGACATGTATTAATATAATGTACTCTAACATTAGGTGTAATATTTTGCAATCTATTGTCTTGTATGTTCAGGTTGTGTACTGATATTCAGAAAAATCCTGCTAAGTGTTGCTCTCTTCAGCATTATGCTTTTATTTATTTTTCACTTACAACACAGTTTACAACTGTCAGCAAGCTGTTCAATAACAGGCATAGTGCACAGTGAGGCCTTGTTCATCTTTTTGACATTAATGGAAGGTTTTATCTCTGTAATATTTCTGTAGATTTATTCTGTTCCTAGGAATGCAAATCTATGAAATTCATCTTCTATTTTTAGGTTTCTAAGTCTTTATTCAGGAATAGATTTTGAAATTTAATCAACTTTTTGTCATCAACTGAGAATAATATATGGAGTTGAAATAATGAATAGCCTTAACAAACCAAGTACTTAGTTGGGTATGATTTTTCAGGCACTTTGAATAGATTTCTCCACCTTTATTAATAAGGGAGATGAAAGATTTCAGTAACGTCTTTTACTTTCCTTTGCTTTTTTCTTCTTTTTAGTCATATTAATTTTTTAAGTGTTTGGGGATTATCTTATCTTTCACTGTACTTCAAAACAATGTATATGATAACAGATGAAATTCAGTAAATTTTAAAAGAGACATAGATCTCAATATATTTTAATTCTTACAGTGACATTATGGACAATTCAAATTTTTAGCCACTTCTTGAGTTAATTTTATCAAATTATATTTCATTCAAATTATCAAGCTTATATTGTATTTCAAATGAACTCTGTGTTTGTGTGTACATAAACCTACCCAGTGTATGCAGTTATTATTTTAATTTCTAATGAGTTTATTTGTGTGTTCCTTATTTGAGGCTTCACTATACTTGTCAAATGTTCATTGCATTGTTGGTATTTTCAAAGAAATAATTCTTGGTTTTAGTAATAAAGTTTGACATTTTCCTATTTCTTTTTTATTACTTCTCATATATTTAATAATTTCACCTGTAGGGTAGCTGATTACTCCAATATGATTATCTATCATTCTTCATAATTTATAAATAAGTAAAAATTGCCACAAATATAAAAACTAATCTGCATAAATTATGATATCTATTTTATAAATATATTAAAACATAGAGACTCTGGCAATATTGATATTAACTTTTAAGGAAAAAGTTGAATTCTGTTTAACTATTTTAATACTTAAATGCCTAAGCCTATTGCAGATGATACCATTTTACGTATAATACATATTAGTGGAATCTAGTTTAGTATATATAATATATACATATCCATTTATCTATCTCTCATTCTCTGTGTGTGTATGTTTTATATACATTATACAGCAAGCAAAAACTCATCAATTTTTATGCACAATTCAAGTTAAATCAGTGGAAAATAATCTCTCAGTAAATAAAGAAAAGAATAAATTATGCTTTTCTTGGATCTGGTTTAAATTGAAATGACTGGCTAGTTATTCAGGGCTGCTAAATATTTTTAATGATAGTAGGAATTTCATCCAAAGAGTTTATATTAACTAAAATCTTTCTCTAGGTATTACCACAAAAATGTGTGCTTTTATGTCATTTTAAAAACATAAGAGGGGAAAAACAGAGCTTATTTAGAGATAAAGAGATTAGAGGAAATAGAATAATAATGAAGTGGAGGATTTAGGTGAAAGATGATAAATTAAAAGTCTAAGTTCTTCATGTTATAGGCAAAAAAGGATCAAAGCATATAAAGGCCATTTAACACATAAAAGAGTGGGAAATCAAAGTTTGAAATAAAGGAATAATAATGTCAGCTAGTTTAGAAGAGAATTCATGTTGAGCTATGATAACAATATTGTCATCCAAAATTCGCATTTAAAAGAGAGGAAAGTTTAATACATTATATAATTTAAAACTAGAAAAAATATATGAATACATCAGGAGAATCTATTTGAAACTCAATTTCTCATCTAATCATAAAGTGGAAAACGTCCTTTTGTTTGAAATGTTCTTCACTTGGTATACCAAGATATTATAAGAAGCTAAAGGCAAAAAATATTTAAGGGATTATGGTAATAGCATTTGAAATAGAATGAAGAAATGGTAGAATTATCATGAATAAAAAATGTCGTGAACTGTACTTGGAATTCTATTTCTTATTTTTTGCGAGTGTTGAGTGTTTTATAATAACGAAGTATACTTTGAGTGGAATATTTAAGGAACTGCACGTGATTGGAATCGTTACAGAGAATTGTTTGACAGATGCTGTTTTTGAATACTGATTCCTTCCATTTTCAGTTATATTTATGCATATATTTTTGCTTCAAACCTATTCTTTAGCTATCAACTGAGCAATTTTTGTTGTGTATTATAGCAATCTCAAATGATTGGGATAAAAATCAAATGTGTTAGGTAAAAATATAAAGAAACCAAATCAATTAGGCTTTATCCATGTTTGTGATTGAGTTAAAGAAAATAGATTAAGATCTTAAAATGGAAAGACTCATTTTATTTTTTCTCATGTATATGCATAAGGTATATGTATATATATGAATTCTGAAACAAATGTATGGTTAACTATTTATTTTCCATTGACATAAGTCTTTTATTTTCTAAAACCCTTAAAAAATTAACTTTTTAGAAAATTGGTGTGAATTTATTCTTGGTTTGTGGGAAGATATGATTTACAGATGAATCTTATATATTATTATATTATTGTTAATAATAATTTTACTAGCTGGTGAGAGGTGGAAAGGCCCTCACACATTTTGGGAAGATAATCCATCCATGCTACTTAGTATCTGATATCTCTGAGCCAAAGTAAGAATAAATAATATCATTATGTCTAATAAGTGTGTCACTTCTGAACATGTGAGCCAAGAGCTATGTTAAACATAAAGTGTGACTTGCAAATATTGAATTTGCATTATTTGTAGAAAATCACTATTTTTAGGGTTAATAAAGCTTTAAAATTTTCACTTAAAGGTAAATATCTACTAAAGAGAGCTGAAAGTGACTGATATAAGATGGTTGGCTAAAACATGGAAAAAAGTGAACTATACATCCATTTTTTAAAAATATGTTGAAATAGAAGTAACTTCAATGCCAGATACAAAGACGTGTATTGGGAAAACCCAGATAAATATGACATATCAATTGCCCTCCCAGATCTCATTGTCGAAGAGTAGTTACAGATTTTTAAAATAATACTTTCTATATTGTAGAAGCCTTAAGAAGATTTAAGGAATGAGTCAAATTCTGACCACAAACCTAAAATTATAAAAACAAGGGGTTGAAAACAGAAAAGGGGCACCCCATCACAGACCAGAGTTGAACACACAGATTTGGATACAAGAGAATCTGGAAGATAGAAAATGAAACACGAATATGTCACCGTAGACATTTATTTTAGCTATAATCAATTATTTCCACAATGGCATATTGGAGAAAATTAAAAATAAAAATTTTAATATGTGTTAATTTAGTAAAAAATATTTATATAAATACTATTACATGTTCTCTGTGTTAAATAATACTTCTAGTTTTTAAGGATGCCTCTGGCTATCAAAAGTGGATGAAACTTGCTCACAACCAATACTATGTTTCTCAGATCAAATAAAATTAAGAACTTAAAGAATGCTGCTTAAATAAAGGTTATTTGTTCCTGGGATGCTAAATTATGCATTGTACATACTAGATTGAAAATGATTATGTGAAGTGATATTGCTAAAATATATAATGAAAAAAGTGCGTATGTGTATATGTGTGTATACATGAAAACAGTTACCTTCATACACACACTCCCTTAACGCCATCTCCTCTTCAATTGTGACAATACTGCGTTCCTCTACTTCACAGCCAAGATTTTTGAAAAATATTATTTATGCCTTTCTTGTTGTTGTTTTATTTCTCCTTTCCAGGAGACCTGTGTCATGCTCTTTTGACCATGCTTATCAAACCAACAGACATTCTCCCATCCCCTTCTTATTAATAGGATACTAAATAACATGTTTTTAAGTACTGGGTGAAGACACTTTGATTTCAAGAAGTTCTTAGCTCCTTTTGCAGTATCAAGCATTGTCCATGAAAAACTAGGGAAATTCTTCTGGAAGCTTACAGAGAATTTCCCCCCTTATAAAAGGGACATGCATGAGAGAAGTGTTCACATTTGCCACTGTGTTTCTGTCCTCCTGTCATGAATGTAACAGTAGATCTGAGGCTGTAGCAGCTATCTTGTGAACAAACGCAAGCAATGAACAAAAGGGTAAAGTGCCAAGACACCGAAGACAAGAGAGCAAGTGGAAGTTGTTAAATTGTTGCTGATATTGATAACCTGCCAATCCTGAGACCACCTATCTCCAGATGACAGGTTGACTAACTCTGAATCTTTCTCTAGAAAGCATTTCTAACTGTTGTAGAGTACATTCAAATGCATACGTTTTAGTGTTGTTTTAATGAGTTGGATTTAGATAAGCAAGTCACTCAGAAATAATTATAAGTAAAAATAGAAAGAATATATCTAAACCAAAATTAAAGATTTGTTTACCAACACAGGGCAGAACTGTGGCTGAATATCAGAGACTAAATTATGAGCTAGGAGGAAGCTAGGTTGAAAATGGAATGTAAGCAGTGTACATTTAAGATTTGGGGTGTGTGGAGGAATTCCTTAAGTTGCTTTTGCATGTCACCAAACTAATCTTCAGCCATATCATTAATCCTTCAATTGATTTACATTTGTATTACCCCTATTTGTTTGTGTGTTTGTTTTGAGAATTTTGTTCTAGTTTGTTGCCTATCTAACATAGTAATTTTTCTTAAATTTTTGATGACTTTAGACTACTTGTTTATATTTAGAAAATATGTTCAAGGTGACTCAATATTCATTGCTTGGATTGGTTCCTTCACTCATGTAAAATCACAGTTCCTCCAGAGTGAACACAGATGAGTACAGGAGTCCTGGTCACCATGAGTGTTTGGGGATTCACAGTCAAGCTGTCTGTTCTCTGTTTGTAGAATGGTTACCTTCCAGCTTTAGAAGACCTCTGTCTCAGTATCACATAATATTATATGTGGCATTGTTCTTTTTTTTTTTTCCATAACCAAATGCCCAGAGTAGAGTCTTCCTACACTAAAATGTTCCCACAAATTTTATTGATAAAGCTTTTCTTTCTTCCTATTGGACATTATTTTAGAGAAAAATGCTGCAGCCATTCAGCTGCCAGCTAGGGATGGGTCATTATTCTATATTCCTACTGCTAATCATTTCAACAGTTTTCCTACTAGTTGACCCTGAACCACAGCTCTTTCTATTTCTGATCTTGACAATATTTTTCTGTGTTTCTAAGAAAACAACAAAAAAGCACTTGTCAGATTTTCACTCATTTATGCTGCAATGGGATTATTTGTTTGTTTGTTACTTATTCTATCTTGCCATGGAATTTTGTCGGGAAAGTAAGATGCCATGGACTGAATGCTTGTGTGCCCCTAAAATTCATATGTTGAAGCCCTACCCCCCCAACCATGTGATGATATTTAGAGATGGGGTTTTTAGGAGGTAATTACATTTAGGTTTAGATGAAGTCATGAGGATAGGGAATTCATGATGAGATGAGTGCCCTTATAAAAAGAGATATTAGAATGCTCTCTCTCTGTCTTCCTCCTTCTCTTTCACTTTCTCTTCCTCTCTGTGTGTACACAGAAGACAGGTCATGTGAGCACACAGAGACACGCAGCTATCTAAAAGCCAGGAAGAAAGTTCTCACCAGAACCTGTCCATGCTGGCACTATGATCATGGTGTTCCAGCCTCCAGAATAGTGAAAAAATAAATCTTTGTTACTTAAGCCATCCAGTCTATGGTATCTTGTTATGGCAGCCTGACTGAGCTGACTGACACAAAATATAAATTGTTTAGTCAGTCATCTTGTTCTAGAAGCCACAAAGGATTTTTACACCAACCACCATTTCTTTCTTAAAATACAGTTGCTGCTGCCACCTTCTCCATCTCTTTCTCCTGTTCCACCTCCTTATTCTTCTCCATAAAAATATCCTTTTGTGTTTCCTTCTTAACTCTATTGGTTTTCTTACTCATTGTCCTTCCACAGTATTTCTTATAATCACATTTTTAATGTTAATACATTTAAGAATATTCATTGCTTACAAGTCACTCTTTCTGTAGCCAAACACGTTCATTAACCTGGCTTCTCTACTGACTTGTTCTGAATCTAACCCATATGATCATTTTTCGCCAAAGTAAAGTGTTCATATTTTATTCTCAGTCTACTGGGAAGGCACTAAAGAATCCTACGCATCCGAGTGCTGTGATCTATCCTTTATTTTGTAGACCATTACTCTGATTTTTAGGTGGTACAACAATAATAAGTGCTATAAAAATAGGAATAGAAGAGCACTCCGCAGAAAACAAAACTCACAAAATTCTACTTTCTCTACATCTTAACCATATTCCCAGGATGAAAACTCACTGGTTCTGATTTGCAGAATTGTACTCATTCACTGACCTTTAAACAAACCCTGCCCTATGGGAGTGTGATAGTCTGAATTTTATTAAGCCAAGTAGACCTCCATCTTTAAATGGGATTGGCATTAATGTGGGAGCGGCTGGGCCCGTGAGTCATGGCCGCTGAGCCTGCGCGTCCAGAGCCTGTGCTCCACAATGGGAGAGGCCACAACAGTGAGAGGCCCGCGTACTGCAAAAATAAATAAATAAATAAATAAAATAATAAAAAAAATAAAAGAACAATCTTTAAGATTTTTGTCTATGCAACAGAATTATGAGGCAATTGTCACGCTAACTTGAGAGTGGTGAGGACTGAGTTTTCTGTTCATTGTATGATAAAAGAGTATGAAATAAATTTCTATGATGATTCAGCAGAGTGAGAAATGCAGAGATACTTTCTATCATATAGACAGTTGGCTTTTCATTCTTCAAGTGTGTAGTGTCTGAGAGAGTTAAGTACCACCGAGTAATAAGGCCAGGTCATTAAATATCCTGTCCAGAGACTGCTAAAAAGCAAATGAATTACATGGCAATGTAAGCTTCTTGGCACAAAATCTACTGAAGGATCCTGTTGAAATGCAAATGCCTTTATTATGGTGAATCACCTTAAACTTCATAAATAGTATAATGCACATAAATCCCATGAAAACTGTGTTGAGAAAATAAAATATATTAATATGAGCATGCATACATTAGATAGTGCCCATAAAGGCAGCTTTATAAAAATACTGCATTTTATTTGCCATTTAATATTTGTATTTTCCTAGTTTCTTATAAAATACTCTATTCTAGGGACATGAACTAGCAATGGTCAGGTTCAGTCTGTATTCAGACATGAGTAGGTAAGAGTGCTCAGGTTGATGTTGTGTGAAATTCCTTATGTTCAACAGGAGAATACCAAAGCCTAGCTGTGAGTGCCAGACCAGTTCATAGCAATGCCAACTCGGAGCTAAAACTACCAGGCTGTCTCCTTTCTAAAGGCTGATAGGAAATAACTACTCATGACTAGCTCCTCTATAAATCTAATAAATAGTTGACAAATATATATACATATATATGTGTGTGTGTGTGTATATATATATATATATATATATATATATGTATATAGAAAATGATCAAGATAGCAACCATGATCAACAGCAAAAGGTGCCATTAGAGTGAGAAAATGTAAAGAATCACCTGTGATCAGTATGATTGAGAAATAGACTAAAACTCACTAAAACGAAACACTGCAGCAGAGAGAGTGACAGTAAAAGAAAGGCAACATCGGAGACACTGAGGTAATCGGGAAAATTAATTGAAGAATTTGAGGTATTTGAGGTAAAATTGACAAGTTATTTTTAATATTTGTGGAAATGCAAAACAACAGAATAAATAGAACAATCCTGAAAAAAATACAGCTATTTCTAGACATTATAATTATTAAAAAGTTACAATAGCTAAAACAATATGCTGTTGGAACAATGACAGGAAAATAGACAAATGGAACACAATGAAGTCCAGGAATAGTCCCATCTGTGTACGTGTGGCACTGTCATGCAATGTGGAGACAATGGTCATTTCCTGAATGTCACTGGACCAACTGACTATCCAAATGGAAAAAAAAAAAAAGATATATACATATATCTGTGTGTGTATATAGATATATACATATGAATATACATATATATGTATATATATGTAATGCTATATATATTTATATCTTGACTTATAACTCACAATATACACAAAAATACATTTCAAATGTAATCTAGAGCCTACATGAAATTTAAATAATAAACATCATAGAAAATAACATAGGAGAATATCTTTGGGGTCTTTACATATTTTTTTAATGACACACAGGCACTAAGATAAAGGATATAGTAGTGATATTAAGGTATATTACAACTATTAACTTTTTTATACATTGCTCTTTGGAATTTGAATTTTTGCAACTACTTAGGATGACTGGAAGTTTTTAAGGAAGCTGGATATATACATACCCTGTAAATCAGCAATTCCACTTTTTTTTTTTTTTTTTTTTTTTTTTTTTTTTTTGGTGGTACTCAGGCCTCTTACTGTTGTGGCCTATCCCGTTACGGAGCACAGGCTCCGGATGCGCAGGCTCAGCGGCCATGGCTCACGGGCCCAGCCGCTCCGCGGCATGTGGGATCTTCCCGGACCGGGGCACGAACCCGTGTCCCCTGAATCGGCAGGCGGACCCTCAACCACTGCGCCACGAGGTAAGCCCAGCAATTCTACTTTTAAGTATAAACTCAAGAAAAACATGCACATATTTCCCCAAAACAGCGTACAAGATTGTTCCTAGAAGTTTGTTTCATAATAGCTAAAAACTAAACTCAATTACGCCTCTACTTTAAGATGGATAAGCCAACAGTGATATACTCGTATAGTGGATGCCATAGGCAGCCTCTAAGATGGCCACCAATGACTCCTGACTCCTGGTATTTACATTCTGCATAATCACTTCCCTTTCAGTGTGGACTGGAACTAATGACTCACTTCTAACCAATAGAATAAATGAAAAGTGATAGGATTTCTCTTTTGAGATTAAGGAACAAAAAAACTAAGGCTTCTGTTTTAAGTGTTCTCTCACTCACATTGAGGGAAGCCAGCTGCCATGGTATGAGTTACCCAAAGAAGGGGCTCACAAGGCACCAAACCCAAACCTCTATGCAACAGGCAGAGGGGACCATGTGAGTTAGCTTGGAAGCAGATTTTCCTTCTTTAAATCTTTGAGTTGATTGTCACCCTGGCTCCTACCTCCCGGTTCAGGGCAGACCCTGAGCCAGGATTACTCAGCTAAATTCTGTCTCGATTCCTGACACACGGAAACTGTAATATAGTAAATGTTTGTTTCTCTAAGCTTTGATATTTGGGGGTAATTTATAGCAATAGATAACTAATTCAGTGAAACATGAGAGAGCCATGAGAATGAACAAGCCTCAATTACATGAAAAAAATTGGGTAAGTTTTGAAAACAAATATTGGAACAATATAACCAGACACAAATGGTACATACTATGTGACTCCATTTATAAACAGTTCAAAAACAGGCAAAGTGAATTCATATCATTGGAAGCTCAAATAATATATCCTTGGGGAAAGAGGGTGGCTGAAAGTTCTCATGAGGGAGATTTGTGGGTCTATTTCTTCTTTTTATAGAAATGTATCAAGCTGTATACTTTTGATTTGTATATTCTTCTGCATGTATGTTATATTTGGATATTGATTACATTAAAACATCACTTTCATGTTTTTTTCTTTTCTTTATTTGACCCACTTTTTCTATAATTTTATGTTAAGATTTCCATGTCTTGTATTTTTAAATGTGCCTGTGGAAATAATATATTGAATTATTTTTAAATCAAATTGTAGTTTCTCTACTTTTAATCAATTACTTTAAACCTTTGCATTTATTGTAATTACTGATAATTTAGGATTTGTTTCTACCATCTTGCTGCTTGTTTTCTAATTACCATATTGTCTTTTGTTTTCTTCTACTGACCGGATCAATTTTCTTTTGTTCAGCATCTCTGCCAATATGAATGTTATAACTTTTATATTGATACTTGGTGTTGACCCATAGTACTAAAAATTTATCTCCCATATCCTAGTCCAAAGCTTGGTAAATTAGCAAGATTAATCAGTGGGAGACTATTGATGGTAAGATATTGGTCAAAAGAATGGAACATATATATTCAAAAAATTTTAAATGCAAAACTAGTAAGCTATGTAAAAGTATAGAAGTCAGGAATATCCTGTGGATATATACATATATGCAATTGTGGGCTTCTTTGCCTTTTTTATAACCGTAAATGTGAGTGGGCCACAAATTCAGCATTTGAATAAGTAGACTTGAAGTTCTATAAAAGGCTGCACTGTGCAGATATCACTTCCATTTACCCTGATAATGGGTTTGCAACCCATGCATTGACAATATAAAGAGAAAATCCATTTGCAAGTGAAGTAAATAGCTCTTGGAAATGTAGCCACATGTGGTAGAGCTAAAATCTATTCAGGGAAAGTCTGTAGATGATTTTAGGACTAAAGTGAGGAGTAAAACGGACCATAAACATACTAATGTATTCAAGTTCAATTTTTAAAATATATATATCCAGGGCTTCCCTGGTGGCGCAGTGGTTGAGGGTCCGCCTGTCGATGCAGGGGACACGGGTTCGTGCCCCGGCCTGGGAGGATCCCACGTGCCGCAGAGCGGCTGGGCCCGTGAGCCATGGCCGCTGGGCCTGCGCTTCCGGAGCCTGTGCTGTGCAACGGGAGAGGCCACAACAGTGAGAGGCCCGCGTACCGAGAAAAAAAATAAAATAAAAAAATAAAATAAAAATACATACATATATATATATATATATATATATATATATATATATATATATATATATCTCCGTAGTTATTTATAAAACTAAAAAAATTAAAAACATAACCAAGTTCCTAAGGGCAGTGAAAACAATAAACAGATGGGTCAGTTTGACATTAACTGGTGTACATAAGAGATAATAGAAAGTAATTGCTTGATACTTTGAAAAATTTGCACCAGGGAAACTTAAGATGGTTGTACCACACTGAGAAGAAAATCAGGTAACTTTAGACTTATCATCCAGGAAAGACTTCCCAGTTGCTGTTACCCACATAGATTCTCTATATTACAGTGGGAATGTAATGAAGGGAGATGAGTTTAAGAGCCTGATTTAAGTACAGAAATGGAAAGTTTATAGAATTGTTCTGGGGTAGCACATTCTCTCTGGGGTGTTATTGTGAATCAGCAGAGGAAACAAATGATGGAGGGTGACTGTGTTTAGCAAAATTGGATGTATGAAAACATCTAGTGGTACGTTAGACCTTGTTCTCTTTTGGGTCTGTGTTAATATATCAGTGTTAAAAGATTTCAATTACTTTGCCACCTCTTCTTCTATTAGCAAGCTAATTTTCCTTCTTCCATGAAATAGGAAAATCCTTTCAATCCTGGATCTTGTAAATTAAATTAGTTGTTAATTAGGATTTCAACCATTTATTGTAACCAAATTATTCTCTCTATCCCTTAAGCTCAAAAAAAAAGCAGGTGCCCACCAATGGGGAAAGAGTATTGAGAGGGTTTAGTTTAAAAAGAACAAGGTCTACTGAGGTCAGAGGATTAAATTACAATGGAATACCTGTATATATGGTGTTAAATATACATATATATGTTTGCGTGAGTTTTTTTGAAATAAGTATGTATGCAAATGTGTGTGTTGGTGTGTGTGTGTATATATATATATATATATATATATATATATATATATATACACAATTGAGTCTTAAATTAGCTTGTTACTTGTACCTGATGTTCTGATGTTTCTCTCACTTAATTTGGTCAGCATCATTGTACTGCTTTATCTTATTGCATAGTCACATTGTTTTAGAGTTTTTAGCAACTGATATCTAAGAAAGAAAACTGATACCTTTATGGGAAAACTGCAGAGGTTGATACTCTTTGATCAGAAACATTTTTAGCAGACTAGCTCTTTCCTAGGGTAAGTTATGAAATGGAAGAGGGATCCCCTAATACTCATTAATATCTATATTGTCCCCTAAATACAAGCTTGGCATATTGTAACTTTCCTTAGGTCTCTGAAATACCCCCTGCTTATCATGTGGTGTTTTAACAGACATCTTTAAGGTCTTTTTTGACATCACTAAGGTTCTTTCCAGCAAGAAGCTGGCTGGCATCCCTGGGTTAATTCACCATTTGGGCCAAAACCAGTAGCCTGCTTGTATACTTTGTTGTTAACTGCAAATTGTTTGTAAGTGATTAAATAGTTAAATAAAGGGACTCTTTTTTTTTTTTTTTTTACCGTATAGACTTCCTAACTTTATATATGTGGCTAGAGTTAGTAACTTTAGCAAGCTATACAGTTCACATTCCTTATAAAATGGTTGTAGCCATTTTTATAATATGATGATGGTGATGATAGAAAGCAAATGCACAAAATATACGATGCTATCATGTGCCAGACACTGCCCTATATACTTCCCATATATTAATTCATTTAAACACCGCAACAAAACTTAGAGGTAGGTACTAGTCTAATGACATCTGGGAGGTGAAGTACCAGGAACATAAGAAAAACTAGGGTCTCATAACTGTTAAATGATAGAACCAGGACACACACCCAGGCAGTCTAATTCCAGTAACCATGATCTTAAACCCTACTTATTCTGCCATTCTTTGTCTATTATTACATGATATTAATCCCTACATTATCCTGTTTCTTATTATGCACTTCTATGTAGTATGAAAAATGTTAAATCACCCACCAATGTTTTAGTTATAAATTAACACACTATGTGTATCAAAATTTTAGATATTTTAGTTTTGAATTTTTGTTACTAAAATTTAGTGAGACATAAACAAGTGTGTGTGTGTTGTATGTGTAAGACAAAGATGAAATAGTCTATAAATAACTTTACCTTAATATTTCACAAACTAGTGGAGGAAAAGTGTAAATCTATGAATATTTTTTCTATTTCTTTTTCCTATGATCTTACTGAGGAAACAATAATACGTACCATGAATGTTGAACTCATAAATTTTTAAATTATAGCTTATACTTTATAATCTAGATGATACAAATATGATTTTAACTTTCACATTCAACTTATAATTGTTTTTCAGAGGGAAAATGAATACTTTTTACACTTCTGAAACCATGATTATGTTGAATTATTTTACTGAAATTAACTCAATACCTGTTTGTAATTATCAACAAAATAATTACTTTTAAATGGAAATTTTTTCTTTTGGATGAGCTTGGATTGGGCTTTTGGTTTGCGAGTAATAACCCATGTATCTGTTACATGAGTTGGTTGCTCATTAGCATAAATCCGTGAGTTTGAAAATATACTTTTACTACATTGTTATCTACATATATATATGTCTACATATCTATCATCTGTCATCATCTGTAGTCTTTAAGCATATAACAACACTTAACCCCTTTGTATTGCACAAGAGTAGAAATATCAATAATTGAGAAAGATATTTACATAAATTAGCTCCTAAATATCGTTTTGACTACTTTATGTTCACCATCTGAAGGTCAAGTAAAAAATTAACCAAAAGGCAAAAAAGAAAATGGGACAAATTTGTTGCTTCAGTTACAACTTCATGTGACCCTATAGCTCTTATTAATGGAATAATTTGGTAGTTAGATTAGCATATTAAAATATAAACTGGAGAAAGTAGTTGTTTAAATGGTATATAATGAAACAAATTGTTTTTTGAAAAGCTTTTGTACAAAATGGTTTCAAAGAGATGCTTCTTTCTGATGGCAGGGGATTGGCCTTATTAAGATGCCTGGCTAGACTGAATGCCTATATATTTCCAACCTAATTCTCTAAATGATTTTGTGCGATGGCAGTTAGGAAAATATAAAGACCACAGGGGGCTTGATCTTGTGACCTCAACTTCATTAGCTGAATACATTGAATGAACTGAGTTAGCAGGATCCTAGGAGTCGATGGAACACTTGTCATCATTACTCATCATTCCATATATAGACATTTCACCATGATGAAAGAAAAAGCCACTTTGGTGATTATGTCCCTGAGTTTAAAAAGGATAGCTTGCCTCTGCCTCTTTTACTTTATTTTTCGATTTATATGAAACTATCACCAACATCCTCTGGTCTTTTTCAGCTGATTCTTATCTCATTATTTCATAAGTCACAAATATGTAGCCTTTAATGACCCATAAATGGAGTATACACACTGAAGTAGAGTGTTTTATCAGCTCTTTCAGATTCTTTCTTTGTATGATGTGAAAAGATACAAGTTGTGCTGTCCTCATTTTGATATCCAGACATCAAAAAGTTTGTGTTATCCTACCATCACAATATTGTCAATGTTAAGTTCAAGTTATTATATAGAATGTCTTCATCAGATAGAGTCTTCTCAGATATAAACTATCAAAACCCCAAATGCCTTGAAACATATCCTATGTGACCAATTCAGATAGTCATTGCCAGATAGTAAATATAGTATGACCATTTTTGAAATTTAATTCCTTTTGGACTGTGAGAATGACAATCTGCTATATAATATTAACCAAGCAAAAGCAAACTATAGGCCTATGATATCACCAAGTTCAAAGGTTCCTGACAAGTTACATTCATTTTTTTAAATAAACGTTTAATTTTCAGATAATGCTAGTATTTAAGCAACACCTTAAAGGATCTACTTTTCAGACATAGTACTTCATACTTACACTGTGTAGCAAACCAATTTCTCCTTCATAGCTAAAATCAATCTCCCCCACAAGTACAGTAAGTAACCCCCTTCTTTGGCTGTTAATTCAGTGGCATCCCTAAGAGAATCTCTAAGAGGCTACAGTTTCAACTTGTAGTTCAAGGGAATCATTTTTCTGTTCCCTGGTGGAATAGTCCTCCCTTTGGAACAAAGACCTCTAGACCAGTCAAGCTTAACATAATGGGGACAGAAAGCAAAAAATTTTGTTAGTGGATCAATCCTACTTCTATAAATGGGTTTTCTGTCATATTTGATGGACTTACATTTTTACATCATTAATTTTTGTTCCCTTGGATCAGATGAATTGAGACATATAGGTATCGCCAGAGGGACGATAGGCAGTCCCTCTGAAAGACAAAAAACACATTTTGTCAATGGAATGATTATAGTTGCTGAGCTTTCGCTATCTTTCTTTTTACTCACTAAGGAAGACATCTCTTCCTCAACCTGCATTGTTTGGGTAAAGATAGGGGTGAACATTTCTACTCAGAATAATTACAACAGTCGTTATGGGTTGTGGCAGAAACTCATATCCAGCAACAGGTTTGAGCATTGATCGCTAATCTCTAAATTGTCAGTCTTAGATATTATCTTTTTTTTTTTTTTTTTTGCGGTACGCGGGCCTCTCACTGTTGTGGCCTCTCACGTTGCGTAGCACAGGCTCCGGACACGCAGGCTCAGCGGCCATGGCTCACGGGCCCAGCCGCTCCACAGCATGTGGGATCTTCCTGGACCGGGGCACGATCCCCTGTCCCCTGCATCGGCAGGCGGACTCTCAACCACTGCGCCACCAGGGAAGCCCTTAGATATTGTCTTTGATGGTGCCAGAGATGTTTTTGAGGATGTACCATACCACTTCAGCTTCCTAGCAGAACTATAATCTTGACTGTCACTCCACAGACCAGAATTAGAGGAATAAGTAAACACTGCATGGATGAATTGGAGCAGAGTTCTTCAGCTGCTTAAGGTAGAAGTACAACACCCAGTTATTACTACAAGGCGGGCATAGCTGTTTTCAGGCAGTGGAGTTACTGGAATCAGCCACATGAGGCTCATGATGGTTTTGGCTTTTGCAAGAGTTCTTTGTGATACTCATCCTTTGAACAGAGGTTAGGGAACTGAGCCTCTAAACGATAATATGAAGCCATATCATGTGTTGCACAGTGGAACACAGCTGACTCTGGCAGGAAGGATGGAAGAGGAAAATTAAAGGCTTTCTGAAGCAGGTGTGAATAAAGGATTATTGAGTTGGGCCTTCACTGGAGTCTGTTCTGTAAGCCTGAAGTAGCTGAGTTATATGGAAGCAGAAACAGTGGGTCAATCCTCATCAGTTTGGTAAGCACGTGAAGACATTATCACTCTCTCTGGTGGTGGCTCTGATGATTGTTCTTCCTTCCAGAAAGGGTTAGATGTCTTTTGTGTATAGATCTGATTTCTTCTTCTAGAAGAAGTATTGAGCAAAGCATCCTCCATTTGCTCCTTGTCTATGTTGACATTACTGGAGATCCAACTGTCACTGCAAGTGGGACAGACACTCAAGTTCTTCCTGCCCCAGTTTAAGGGGTAGGATCCAGTCCTTTAGCTCATAACAGGCCATAGTGTACCAGGAGCTCTACATCTGAGTATTTTCACAGGGCAGCTTTTTGTAGGACAATGTACTAGGTAGTTGGACCTTCAAGGGGCTTCTGACACTCAGGGATCCCAGAGCCCAGGAAGTCCAGAATTGCTCTAACCAGTGGTTGGAACTTGAGATGATCCTCCAAAACCCTCTTGCTATTTCAGGAGGATCATCTTGGTGGTACTGCGTGTCCTGTAGGAGGTGGCTTACTATTCAATTGCTTGCCCATCTCCAGAATAGCCTTACCGCTGTGCTGATAAAGAAACCAAGATCATTCTATTTCTGTTGCCTTCGACCTGTCCTCCTGAACAGGGATAATCCAGCCTTACTTGTGGCTTTTCCTTTTTCTGCCTTTCCTTTACTTGCCTCCCTTCCTTCTGTTCCCCACAATATTTCCGTGTGAAGTCCCTTTTCACATGCGCATGTAAGTAAAACTATGCATGTAGGAACTTGCTGTTTTATACCAGAATCACTTATTGTATGTGACTCTCTACACTGCAAACAGTTTTCAGGAAGTTGACTAGTTACTAAGGCTACTTATGGGAAAATTATACAGGGTTTAACATTTTTATAAGGAAAATTAAGGTTTATATCTTCTGTTTTGGTTGGATTATATTTTTACCGTTTTGATTCAAAAAAAGAATTGCATTTTTAAAAAACCAACAAGAGAAAATTTGTAAAATTTAATGATAAAAAATTTGGGAAAGTGGAACTTGATATTACTATAAATGATAAATACACTTTTTACCATAATTCTAAAATATCTCTAAAGTTGTATTATTTTGAATACATATATCAACAAGTTTTATTAATATTCTGGTTTCTTTTCTATAATGCCACATAACATGCATTATCCTACAAGTCTGCCCTTTCAGAGGATTTTATCTCTTGTTAGCTTTCAAGGATTTCCAGGTTCACAGCAGCTGACTTTTTACTACAAGTTTTATGACTCTAAAACCTTTAGAAGAACATCAGTGCTTACCTAAATTGTTTTTTTGGAGAAAATGTAATATGTTTGATGAATTAAAATAAAAAATGGAAACATAACAGCATATTGGATTACTTGTTAATTTTTCTGTCTCATGTTTTATATTGAAGGGGATTGATTTGTGGAATACATTTTCAAACCAATTTCACCTTTGTTTCTAGAAAAACTACACTTTGTCCTAGAAAGCTATTGACATTTCATCAGAGGAAATAGATTCAGAATTGCTGCCCAGTAAAATCTTTTTTAGTGACAGTTTCTATCTTTCACCAAAGACAATGCAATTGACCTTGGGTCAGAGGATTAAAAAGCTACCATTATGAAGTGACAGAATAACTGGTTGTCTTACTGTACTAAATTTTTGCCATCACAGAGTTATTTGAGTCATGCTTTCATATAGAGAAGGAATTAATCCAATAACGACAACAACCTAAATTATGCAATTAGTTTGTCTTTGTCAATTTAAATTGGTAATTTTTTCAGAAATAAAAGCAGAACTTCAAACATATTCAGAGATCATAAACGTGAATGAAATAGGACTTAAAAGTATCTTGCCATCTAAAATGTCACAAGTCAATTTCATATACCTCAAAATGTTTATCTTTTGGCTCTGCCTTATTTAAGAATAGAAGGCTAGAATCCATTTAAATTATAATCGTCTCCCAATAGCAATTCAAAAACAAATCCATTAATTGTCTCTTTCCAAATAATTATTTGAAATAAGCTTCTTAAATGGAAAACATCTGACACCAAGTAACCATTTAATTCCTTCAAAGGGGGAGAAACTGTTGTTTTAAATACAATTATTTCTATTATCACATTATATTAAATAGTTAAGATCATGCAAATGTCTTGAAAGTTCTTATCTCCTTTTTAGGAAAGTACAGACGTAAGATAATCTTATAGGAAAATTCACAGTAACACAGATTGATAAAAGGAAAGTGTTAGGAGCTAAGGGTATTGAGATATTTTCTATTTATTCTTTGGAGGCTACTAAGTAGCTAGATTAAAAGACACCACCTCAGACATTAAAGATAGAAATGAGCCATCGTTCTTGTTTCAATTGTGTCATTGATTAATTGTGCAATCATAGACAGGCCACTTATTTTTCTGAATCTTTGCTTTCCGGGCATTACAATGGAGGATTTAAACTATTTTTTCCTCCAAAGAGTCTTCTAGTAGTAATTATATCATTACCTATGTTATTTGTATTATATGAAGCAATTGAAATTTCCAGGTTTATTTTATTTGAAAAATTTGTACTATTTGATCACTAGAAAAAAGTTCTCTGAAATGAATATTACTATTTGATTTAGCACATTCACCATGCATCAGGGACACCATTAGTACTTATACCCAGCCGTTAGAGGTGACAGTTTTGTGGAATTCTGCCTGGTGTCTATCTTTCACTCAATGAGATGGCTTATTGTATTGGGGCAGAAAATCATGGTAGAATCCCAAGGATGTCCATGTCCTAATCCCAGGAATTTGTGAATATGTTACCTTACATGTCAAAAGAGACTTTGAGGCTTCCCTGGTGGCGCAGTGGTTGAGAGTCCGCCTGCCAATGCAGGGGACGTGGGTTCGTGCCCCGGTCCGGGAAGATCCCACATGCCGCGGAGCGGCTGGGCCCATGAGCCATGGTCGCTGAGCCTGTGCATCCGGAGCCTGTGCTCCGCAACAGGAGAGGCCACAACAGTGAGAGGCCCACGTACTGCGAAAAAAAAAAAAAAGAGAGACTTTGAAGATGTGATTAATTTGAGGATCCTAAGATGGGGATATACCCTGGATTATGCAGGTGTGGCCAATGTAATCAACAGTGTCCTTATAAGTGAAGGGGGGAGCTGAAGGATCAGAGAGGGATACATGATGATGGAAGGAGATGTCCGAGTGATGTGATTGTTGGCTTGGAGGATGGAAAGGGGCCACAGGCCAAGGAATATGGGCAGCCCCTAGAAACTCAAAAAGACAAGAATATAGATTCACCCTTCGAGCTTCCAGAAAGAACCTGGAGGGTCAATAACCTGTTGGCACATTTATTTTAGCCATGTGAGACCAATTTGGGTCCTCTTACTTCCAGAACTGTAAGATAAGAAATGTGTACTGTTTTAAGTCATGATGTTTGTGGTAATTTTTTTTTTTTTTTTGCAACAATAGGAAGCTTACTGTTATATTTTCATCTCTACCTCTTTTTTTCTCACCTGGAAGCAATAAAATATATCGTGAAACTTCTATTACGTTTCATTGTATGATTGCTTAGTTTTTATAACGTAGTATTTCATTATTACAAAGTCTTCCTAATTCATATGTAAACAGACACTGGATGTATTTTTAAGTTGGGGCCTACAGGATTTGCTGATGGTTTAAATGTATGATAAGTCAAATACCAATCTGAGGATTTGTTTTTGGTTTTAGCCTTATCAATAGTAAGAATGGGGTTCTTGGGTTTGGTGGAGTAGAAGAAGACTGAGATGGAAAGATCCTTAGTGCAGTGAAGCATATTATAAGTTTGAAATGCCTAGTAGATGCCCACATGAAAGTGTTTTCTGAGTAGTTGTATTCATCTGGATTTTAAAGGATCAACATATAAACTTGGAACTCATGAGATACAAGGAGTATTTAAAACTATAGAACATGATAAGGTCACCTAAGAAGTAAGTGTAGAATGGAAGAGAAGGGGCTTCTTGAGCTTGCTTGGCAATATGAAGAGGAAATAGAAAAGGAGAGGAGAATGAGTAGTTAGTGAAACAGGTGATATGCTAATTGAATGAACTGTTTCAAAATACTGTAGTAATCAACTGTGCCAAATGTTGTTGATGGGTTACACGAGAACTGAGACTTGAACATTTAATAGAACAAGGTAGAAATTATTGTTGACTTTGGCAAAAATGGCATTAGAGGCAAACAACAACAACAACAAAAAAAAACTTTTGGAGTATATTCAAGACAAAATGAAAAAAAGTATGGATAAACACTTAATTGGAAAGAGATGTGGGTCAAAGGAGTTTTGTTCCTTTTTCTTTTGAATATGGATAAATTACAGTTTGGTGCTATAAGAATGTTTCCAATTGGTGATCTGAGAGATGAAGGGGATGATCACTGGAGTGAAGTCACTGAATAGGTCAGAGGAGATGGGATCTACAGCACAACTAAAAGAATTAGTATAAAGCATAGTTAGTCCAATAATTACAGAAAGGAAGAAAGACTCATGGATAGAGTTGGTCATTTTGTTCCTCTTTGCTCTGGTGTTTCCTGGTCTCACTGAAACCCCCTATCAGGAGTCTATTTCCCTGATATCCCATCAAGTGCCAATATTCTAGGAAATGTCCCACAGTTTAGACTCTCCTTCTAGAAATACCCCATTGTGAAAGAAAGTTTTTTCTGCAATTCTCTTTCACCAAAGCTGTCATATAGGAAGATTGTATCCCACTGTGGTTAAGGCCAGAGGTCCAAAAGTTGTTTTTGTTTAATTACTTTATGCATTAGACTTCTTACCGAATGCAGGTTGACGTGCCCAATGCACTGTGAGGTCAAACAAACCGAAAGCAAAACGTTAGAGTTTGGAGCACAGAAAGGTTTTTTGCAGGGCCATGCAAGGAGACGGGTGGCTCACACCCAAAAGTTGTTGCAAACTTCTTGGTAGAGGAATCCTTTGTCCTTTCAGCTGTCCAGGTAGGTCAGGTCACGATGTTCCCATAAAGCTCCAACAGGACAAATGTTATTCTCTGTTCTGCAACTTTTTATCTCTATATGAATGGACTTTTAAAGGTTGGAGCCCAGAGAATAAGCTATTCTGTATATTTCAAGCTATAGACAGCATTCTTTTACAGAAGGTGCAGAGCCAGCATGACTAAGCACAGGAAACAGAGCACAAAAGTCAAAATAAAAGGAACAGATCTAACATGGAGTCATATTTGTTCTTCTCTTTTACAGTTTCTTAATGCTTAGAAGTATATTTTGAATCTAGTGAGATCTATATAAATGTTAGTTTTTCTTAGCTACTATAATCTGTTAAGTACAACAACATACATAAATAGACTTTAGAAGAATTAAATATTTATCAACACATTTCATATCTAATGTTTGATAATTTTTTTTCTCTTCTTCTCTTTGTAATTTTGATGTTAGTTATATGATTTAATTCAAATGCTTGGTTTTTCTCCTCTATCCAACCTATAAATATTCTGTATTTCACAGCTAATTTTTGCTCCTCTTCTCTTTCTAGACTTTTTTCCCCAAGTGATATCACCAATTCCTATGGATTTAAATATTGCCCTAGCACAATGACTCCCAAAAGTATAGATCCAGAGTAGAATGCTCCTCTAAAACCAGACCCACACATGCAACTTTGCACTGACATTTCTATATCGATACCTCATGGCTTTCTCAAAATTAACTTGTGCAAAAAGTATCTCTTACTCTCCCACTCCAATTTTCCCTTTGCCTGAGCCTACTATGTCTCAGTAAAGAACAACACAGTCTCCTTAGTTACTCAGTCTCAAAACCTAGAAATCATTTGTACTTTTCCATTCCCTTCATAACCATCCTATTATTCAGAAGCCTTATCAATTCCATCTCCTAAGTGCAGCAACATAATCTTTTCCTTCTTTTTTCATCTCATGACATTTTCATGATAACACCTCAGTCTTAACTGCAGTCATCTCTCACCTCTATTAATAACAGCCTTCTAACCAGATTAACTGGTTTACTCCTTCTCAGGCATTTATTCTCACCCCTTACAGAATAATAGTCCTCCTTAAAATGCATGTTTAATCACATTTTGTGCTTCTTAAAGCATACTAATGGTTTTTCATTGCTGCTAAAATAAACTCTAAACTCTCCATAGTCCTTTGACTATCTCCAATCTCTCTCTTTATTACTCTGCTACAGCCAAAGAAGATATTCTCAGTTCTTCATACACACAAAAAATTCTTTCCTTGCTCAAGGCTTTTGCACATGGTGTTTTCTCAACCTGTATTGTTCCTTCCCCCAATCCTCACATGACCAGCACCTCATTCCTTGGGTCTTGGTTTAAAGGGCATCTCTTCAGTAAGATGGCTTCCTTCAATATCCTGTTTCCCACACCTACTGTTCATCTTGACCCTTTATGTGTTCCCTTTAAAGTGTTAATACAACAAGCAAAATATATTAATAGTCTATTTGTAAAAAAAGAAAAAAAAAAGAGGGGGGAGGATATCTGAGATTCTGTTTTCCTGGCACAATGACTAGCACCATTTCTGCTGCAGAGTAGGTATTCAATTTTAAAATAATAATAAATTCTACTTTAAAATTTTATTAATGCGTTTTGTTGTAATTTTATAAAACAAAGCTGATTTAAGAAATGAATTAATAAACTTTATTTAACTGAGAATATCTACATTTATATGTTACTTAGCCTATGAAATATTTTATTCCATTTATATGACTAAGGATAAAATGGCATAAATAGAATTAGTGAAATTATGCTTATGTGTTATAAATTGAAAGTCTTCATTTAATCAAAATTATAAAATTAAAATATAAATAGATTTATCTGATGTCATACACTTCAGTGGCTTTACTGGAATGAAAATAGTGCTTGAAGCAGAAGAACAGACTGTCTTACATCTTGAATTTTCAAGTTTTGACCAATGTCTGTGTGGCTTGAGGCTGCTAGACATCTGGTAAATTTCATTCCTGTATTTTGGCATATATTTCTTTGTTATGTTTGGGAAAAAAATAAATGCTTGCAATGGGTGACTGAAATATTTGTGAAAAATTCATCCTTGCATATTTTACTTTACCTCTTTTAATAGTTTACTAATTCTCATGTTTTAAACTGATGAAAACACAGGTAAAATGAAAACCATTTAATTGTGGTGATCAGTGCCCAAATATTGACAAAGGAATTTTGTAAACAATTTACTAATAAAAAAAATAATTAGCAAACTATGTGATTTAAACTGGTATTTTTTCTGTAGTTTTGTTGTTTCATTCTTATATTTCCTTTCAATTACAACAAGATGGAAAGAGTGAAAGAAGTCAGATTTGAGATTTAACTCCAATTTCACAAATTGAATCATCTTTATTTCCCTTCTCTCTAATGTTTCTTCTGATTTTACCTTTAATATATGGATTTCTATGTCACATAGAGCACTAAGCATAGTCTCTTTCAAGAAATTCACAAGTGTGTTGAAAATGAGACCTATGGAGATGTAACCAGGAAGACAATTCAGGAAGTGATGAATGCCAGGGAAGCAGTTGTTCCCCATAGCTCTGACAGTGCTGAAAGGTCCAAGGACACAGAACTCAAGTCCTGAATAAATAGATGAACTGTGTTCTCCATGTCCTGAACATTCCAGCTGATGCATGCAAAAATTGCCTTAATGATAGTGTGCCCATACATCCCAATTTACACCCATTGTCCAGCCTAATTATTAATAGCATTTCTTTTCACTCCCAAAATAGCTGGTTTAAATGAGTTGATCCTCCTATTTAATGCTCTCATGAGTGCGAGGGGTACAGCAGCAAAATAGGTTAAATTACTCTCCCTTCCTCCCTTTTCCCACCACTCTATGAAGTACACACACTTATTCCCTTCTCCACCTCCTGATTCCACCAGACCTAGCTTGACTCAAGGTGCAGACTGGATTGGAAGAACTGATCTTCATTTCAGGAATTCACTCAATACATTAAAGGAAACTTTTCTTTACAGAAGATCAAGATCCAGGCTTGTAATTTTATCTTTTATATAAATCTGACCTTTGAAAACAGTTTTTTAATGCTATGTTGTAGAGTCTGAAATGATTCCTTTGAACCGCAGCTCCTGCCATCCTGGCAACATGCACAATTGCAACTTCAGCATTATCATAATCTCTATGCATGGCCTCTCTGGACTCATTGTGAAGACTTCTGATCCTTCTAATACATGCCCACCTTCTAAACTCATCACGTATGTGTGAGAGCTATTGAGTCATGAGTCATTGTCCTCACACATTATGCATGCTTCTCAACTATGACCATAGCTCCTCTTCCGAAATAATCTAGGCTGTTTCCACATGTACATACCCTTATGTGTAAGTTGTTGGACCAGCCTCTGGGAACCCCTATTGTCCTATTCTGTCCAGTTTCCTCTGAAGTATGGGGTGATTCAGTACTCTGTGAACAAATCAGACCCATTATAAAATTCTTTTACTTACCAGAAGTTTCTGAAAAGTATTGCTTCTCCTCCCTCCTCCAAAATAAAAAACAACTAATGAGCCTAGGAGAAATCTAAGCCTCCTTTCAAATTAAAGTGTTGGGAAATGCAAGATAAGAGCCTTTGTTCAGAATCCTTTTGGATTCATTCCCAAATATCTAAATGCAAATATCCATTGCCAGTCTATTTATCTATCAAAATATGTCATTTCACCATGGTTTCCATGGCAATTAATCTTTGTTTCTGAGTATCACGGAGAACATAAGGAAGGACTCAGATGCAAGCATTTTGAAAAGAAATATTCACTGCCGACATTAGCAGTTAGCACCAACCACAGATGCTGCAGTAATAGCTGTCACTTTTATATGGTCCCAAGACAAAAGCAACTTTATTCTTTGTGATTTCCACTGGAAAAAAACTCTCATCTACACTCCCTGTATGGCTTCTACCATGGACCAAACTCCTTTGCTCCACTGCTTCGTTAATCTCCTTTCTCCTCTTGCCTCTGCTGAAGGGTGATTTGTCTGAGGAAGCCATCATAACCACAAACGCCAGCAGAACTGTCCAGGTTCTCAGGTGTTCTGAGGCACCACTGAACTTATAACTCACAGTCATAATTCACAAATGCACCCACCTCATCCAAAGGTTTCCTCTGAATCAAAACCTGTGTCCCTCTTATTTCACTTACGTTATCTCATTTCCTGTTATGTCTATATGCCAGTGTGTATTATGCAGGTAACCAAGGAGTTATACATACACTAAAATGAGGTTGTGGTTAAATCATAGTGTCACAATGGACTTTTCAATTTAATTTTAATTAAAGATTTAACATTTTCATTTGTATTCATTTACTTATTTTCTGACTCTCTTCTCTTATATCTTCTGAATGAAGGGAACCATTTCTTCTACCTACCTAGGCATAACTTGATTTATAATACAGGTTTAATAGATTGCTTCTTTTCTTTATTAAAATTGGCTTATAATTACAAAAATGTTGCAAATGTGTAATCAGACTCAGATTAAGAAACAGAACCTGACCAATCCCAGCCATAAAAGTAACCAACTTCTAACACCATAAATTCATTTGGAACATTCTCATTTTACAGATGTAGGAACTGAAGCTCTGTTCTTCTGACCACAACTCAATGTTTCAGTGCACTCTTTCTAAGAAGCACTAACAAGAAGAAAAAAATAGTTACTGTCTTAGGCCTGTGACTTCATCAGGGAGGAATGGGCAGGGAGAGGAAGGGGGAGGAAGGAAGTGTGTATTTTTATTATATTACACTCTTGTGAAATAGCTCAGTTGGGAGTGTGTTAGACTAAAATCCAAAGGTCCTTGCTTTGTTTTCAGATTTCACAGAGACCGTTTGTCAATCACTCCAGTTGGGCCTCCCTAACTTTATTCTAATTCTTCACATCTCATTGGCCCTCACCAGCACCATGGTCCAGGCCAAAGTTCTAAAAGTTTGATATGATATTAAGTTAATATTCAAACATTTGGGAAAGATACGTGCCCGAGAGAAGATGAAGCATCTTAAAAATGTGTCTGATGCTTGACCTTTTAAAAAGCCAAGCTAGCTCATAATTTATATATAAAAATATTCAATGCATTATTTCCTAGTTACCCAATATTGTTTTTATGAGATGAATGCTTTTGAAATAAAAAAGTAAACTTTCTATGACAAAAAAATGAATCCAAACCTGCTTGTTTAAATAAGAAAATGAATAACTGTCCAAATTCAAATGACTGCATCATCAATTCATTGCTCTTAGCTAGTTTGTCTCATTTTTGAAATCCAGGTCTTCCTTGGCCCCTAGGCAAAGATGGAGCAGCTGTTGATGCAAGTTGTTGTCCAGCTGGGAGAAAATTGAAACTGTTACAGTTTCATTCCTGTCCAGGAAGTTGTTTACATCACAAGAGTTTGATTGTCATCTGGAAGATATTACAGCAGTCACTTCTAATTTTAAGGAAATGCAAAAATCTTCTGTTACTCTACATTTTAAAATGTTTACAGGATTCTGTACACTTAACCCTACAATTTAAGGAAATTAATAGTTCTCATATTTCTATTTGCAATAAAGATATATTAATTTGTGAAAATTTCAAGTAAATACTATTGGCATTAACTTTAAAAGAAACGTTTTAAAGCTATGACATTTGATTTTCTATCAAAGACTCAAATGGATTTAGAAAATAGCAAAAAGACTGAAAAACATTTTTAGTTATGAAAACTAGAGCATTTAAAACTTTCACCTAAATTAGAGTTTAGATAAGAAATTTTAAGTATACCTTCTGTTTGAAATAGACTACATTCCTTTGTCCATCAAAGGTTATTTAGAAATCTGATTAATATATGTAATAAATGTTAACCCAGAATTCGTTTAAAATTTTACCTGCTACTTTTAAAGACAATACCTGTAAAAAAAAATTAGTAAAGCACACAGAAACATCTAAGGGTTCTTTCAAGTAGTCTTAGTCATTCAAAATTTTAAAAATATATGTCCCCTTCAACTTGCCCCTTAAGTACTCGTTACTAGGCATTAATCCACCATAAAAGAAAAAGAACTACTGAAAGATTTCAAAACACCATAGCGAACAAGGCATTTGATATTTTTACATTTCCTATATTAGGCAAAAGATAAAATTTTAAAGTTACCTTTTATCATCTTAAATAACCCTTTTAGTAAAATCCTTTACTGAAACTCCTTATAAAAACAGTCCACAATTTGCCATGACTATATGTATATTTTCTGATGTATATTACAAGAGAAACTAGAATATTTCCTTCATTTGCATCCTGATTGTTAATGAAGGTCATAAAATATTTCTTCCCCAAACGAACAAAATATTATTTTGTATTTTGGGTTTTTTAGAGTAAAATATGTTCTGTTGGTGGAAACAAATACATGCATTTCCAAAAATAGGTACTATGTTATATTCATTCTAGAATGTCTGATTATTAAAAGTCATCTGGCAAAAACTGTACACTATTAATTTTAAAAATAATTAGAAAGATAATTCAGCATTTCTGTATAGTTTGTATTAGCAGTTCTCAATGTGGTACCAAACTGGACTCATAGCCATTGAATTCTTCACCATTACCCACTCAGTTAAGAATGTATATATATATTTCACTTCAAATTACTCTTGACAAAGTCCTAAAAATTACTAATTTTGTTTAATCTTGACACTTGAATACACATACTTTTCACTATTTTGCATGAAGAAATGAGGAGGCTTCCATAAGGCACCACAGCTGTCTCAAGGAAGCCAGTTGTGTCAGTTGCAAGCTCAACTATCAACTCTTTTCAAGGAAGAGCATTCTTATTTGAAAGGCTGTCTAATAGAAAATTTATGGTTATTCAGGCTTGGTTGTTTGGCAGATTTTCTTAAAAATGCATGCAATGAGCATGAAATTTCTTTCATTTCAAAGAAATCAATTCACACTATCTGATGCCAATGATGAAATTCAAGTTCCGAAAAGAAAATGGTAAATTTGGAAAACTTGTACCTGTAGCTATGAACTTGACACCCTCCTGACACTTACAGGCTTTCTAATGAAGTCAGAGCTGAAATTAAAAATATGATATGATATACAGAAATTTTACACAATGTGTTAAATTTTGGAAAATCTGCACAATGCAATAGACAAATATTTTCAAAATGAACAATGCATGGTATTACAAAATCTTGTGTGGTAAAAGATACACTCAAAGTACAAGATAAGCCATGAGATTTTCATATAACAAAGTGAAATAAAAGGGTCAATATGCTTCTAGGTTCCACATTACAACTAACCTTCAAGTAACTGCCTTGACAAGTGTTGGGCTACATCCCGCAGGCCTATAAGTCCTGCACTTGCCCAGCTTTAAGACCAAAGAAGGAGCCCAGAATCAACAACAGAGACATCAATGGTTTAATGGATGGGGGAGCTTACACGGAGTGACCCCCCCACCGTGTGCAGCTGATGGCGGAGGGGGGAGATTGCCAGTTATAAGGGGAATTGACATCAAGTTGGCTCATGAGTTACCAAGGAAACTAGCAGAGGGACGACCCTCACTGCCTCTTTGATAAGAACAATCACTAACTGGGGCCTGGGGCCAGGATGTAGGAAGGTCAGTCATGTGCCTAAGGTATAGGTGAAGCAGGCACTGGTGGATCAGCAGATGTACAGAGAGCAAGAGAGCAGCTATCTTGAGTGGCCTGACCATACAAGTATTGGTGTAATATCAAAACACGACAGCCATAGTTACATGGAAAAGCTATTAAAATCCTCTTCACTTTTAAAACTCCTACTTCTTCACCAAAAATGTGTGAGGCCCAATTTTCTTTATCTATGACAACTCAAGCTTCATACTGAAACAGCTTAAATACAAAAACAAATACAGGAATCCAGCTGCCTTCTATGAAGCCAGATATTAAAGTCATTTGCCAAAATGTAAAATAAAACCACTTTTTTCCATAAAGTGCTTTAAATTTTGTTAAACATAGTTTCATAAAATATGTTAACATGCAATGATTTACCATTGTTTTCACAAGCAAGTTATTGAATAAATATTCTAACAGTTGCTCAGATTCAGTTTCTAAAATGGTAAACATTAATAAACATTGCCACATTAAAAAAAGCTTCTTAGGTTATCCAATAACTTTTTCTCTAATTTTTTAAAAAAATTTTAAACATGGAAAGGAAATCTGAAGCCAAACCTGTAAGAACTACCCGTCTATACAATTATATTTATACCAATTTATATACACCAGATTTTCTAGGGTTGTGTGTGTGTGTGTGTGTGTGTGAAATGAGAGCATATACAAAATACATGTTTGTGTTTTAACAAAAGGATACGTGAACATCAAGAGCTTCTTAACATAATGGATATAGAAGCATGACATAATATAAAAGTCAGAAAAAGACTGAAGATTTTTTGCTGTTTTTTTGTGACAGTTTGAGAAAAAGTATCTCACTCTCCTACTTGAAACTCTTGGATTTGTTCCATAGTCCCTTAGAATAAAAATTCAAAGTTTTACCATGCAAAGCTCTTTAACATGAATTTCTTATTTATTGGTCCATTACCATTTTTTTGCTTAACTTTTTAAATTGCTTTTGTATTACTGATAAATCAAATTATTTAAGGGAAAATGTAACTTTCCTTTGCTAATCCCATATTCACTCCTATAAAGTGACTATTATTTCCAACTTGTTTAGCTAATACTTTGTATACTTATGATGATACCTCCAAGTACCAAGTTCAAACAACATTTTGATTTTTAAAATATAGGCATTATGAATTGACTTGCCATTATGAAAATGAATATTTGGTTCTGTTACGTCTCCATGCACATCACATGTGGACACTCCTGTGATTCTCTCATGCTCTCATATTTACATCAAAATTTAAAATCAATATTCATTTTTAATTTTATGACTAAATTTAATTCAGCCATGTTTCCATAGTTTTCTTTTCCCTATAAAATATTTGTCTATTTGTTCACTTTGCTTGCTCTATACTTGTCACTGTTCCAACCTCATTGATGCCAACATGCCCATTTATCTTCTCAAGACAATTGAAAATTTCAACTCTTCTATTAATTTTTCTACTTAGAGATATTGCTCCCAGAGTTTATGATCTGTGTCAATGTAGACTCGTCCATCTCTAAGAATGAGATCTTCTTTCTCCATACTCCAGGAGATTAATTTTATCTTTTGCAGTGAATGTTCTATGTCCTGCCTCAAATTTCTGATTCCATCATTTTTGGTGTAAAAGTTTTCTGACTATGTGCATTGGGGAAAAAAATGTCTTTATTTTATCCTAAATTTAACAATTGTTAGATGGTTTGATTGGGTGTAGAATAAGAGATTGGAAATAATTTTAATGATATTTAATGCATTGTTGAACTGATTCTAGATTTCAATGTTACCCTGAAAAATCTGCAGCAATCCTAATTCTAGATCTTTTCAATATGGTCCACTTGCTCCAGAAACTTGCGGGATTTTCTCCTTGTCCATAGTGTTCTAAACTTTCAAAACAATATGCCTTCCGTAAAGAAGGTAAACAACACAAGAATAATATCCCTGTCCAGAGCACAAATCCATAGTGTATCTCTGGGCATACCCAGACCTGGCCTTTTTGTTGGATAAGAGAATGGAGAACTATGCACATGACTGTGCTGGCATTTGACTTGTAAGCTTTCCTAATAAACTCCATTCACTTAACTCTTTCTCCAAAAAATAATGTGCCTTTGTTGGACCTAATTCCATCAATTTATTCTTCATTGGGCTTTTTACCCTAGAAAACCATTTCATATCTGGGAATCTACTTCTTTTTCAATTTTCTCCAAAACTTTATTCCTCGCAACTTTTTTAGTTTTGTTTCTGGAACTTTGATATGCTACATGTTAGACTTTTTGTACAGGCCTTCTGATTTTCTTAGATGTTATTTCCTGTTCTTTATCTACTTTTCTTTTCTCAATTTTATTTTCCTTTCCTCTATTACTATTTTGTAAAAATTCTATTGCATTTTTATTCTGATAACTTTAATTTTGAGAAATTTTTTATTCTCTATATTTTCAAATTTTATAACAGCATCTGAATCTTGCTTTACTGTTACAAAATCTTCTCCTATATCAGTGATATTATCGTTTTTAATTTTCTTCTTTCTGTATTGATTTTGTCACATCCCAGATGCTTTTGTTTTTTGTTTGTTTTAATTTATTTTAGTTTAGATTACTAAAATTTCAGCTTATTTTTGGTTATATTTTCCTATTTAGTCATCACAGAGACTAAAATATTGTTTGGAAACTTTAAGTACATTGATGTGGCTTGTTGACTGTAAGTTTCATTGTAAGAAAATCTGGCTGGGTCCATGTTTTAGAACATGCTTAAAGTATGCTTAAAGTATGATTTCATGTTTTTCTTTTTCTGGGTTAAAATTTTTAAAGCAGAATTTTCTAGAAGTCTCTAGGTGGCAGAAGAAAGCTATTGGAATCAGCATCCAATTTGCGTGTGCATACTTAATTCCTTTGCTTCCAGTATTTTATTCCATGGCTCTCTTTCCCCAACAATGAGCCTCCAGTCTTTTCCCAATGAATGGAATAGTAAGTTGCTATTGATTTTAAATAATCAAGGTAACTCTGGTACACATTTCATCATATTGTATGTTTCATTATCACTCTGTTACTTCAAGATAATTAAAATATAGTAATACTAATAAAATATTTTCTTGGAATAATGGCCAATGTATAAATACATAAAGCAAAGCTTGTTTCTAAAGCCTCAGAATGAAATGACTTTCAATCTTCTTGATTTTCATATAACAAGAGAAAAATGATCATTGGAGGATCAAATTAATAAAATATACACTTGTGTTAAAGGAAGATATGAGTGCATGAAAATATTTGCTCCAAAGGTCTTATTGAAAAGCTTAATAAAGCATTCTTTACCTCTGCCAAACAAATTTTAATGCAGAGTTTGGAGAAATAAGGCCTGTGGGCCAAACACAGTGAGCTGCCTCTTTTTAAAAATAAATGTTTATTGGAATACAGCTATGCTCATCATTTATATATTGTCGATAGCTGCTTTTGTCCACAAGGGCAGAGTTAATTAATTTCTACAGAGACTACATGTGGACCTCTGTGAGTAAACTACTAACTGATCCCTTACAAAAAATATCCAGACCCCCTTTCTAGTGAAGTATCTTTAAGTGAAACACTTTATAGCTTTAGTTCAATATCACATATTTGCAAACATCCAAAGACTGAAATGGTATGTAGTTTGATACTAATAAAACTTAAAGCAAAAATAAATTCTAAAATAGTTAGTAAGTGTGCTGCCTGACAAAAGTATTCATGTATAATGATTATTAATCAAAAAATTCAAAGTGCTTTTTGGAAGCATTTCAGCTAACAAATCCTAATCAGTAATCAAATGTATAATTACTAGAAATCAGTGTCTTCCCAGAGGCATTTGTGACATGATCAGAAGATAGTCAGGCTCCTATCCAGTAAATCCTGTGGAAGATATAGTTTCAGAATTACATGGCTGCATATATAGTTTTATATGTATAAGTGCAATGATACTGGAGAACAAACCCACTACCAGTGGCCTTCCAGTGTTAGAAATCTTTTTTTTGAAAATGTGCTTATTTACTCAACTGTGGTAGATTATCCTAGCCTAAACCATTTGAGATTAGTTTAATGGCCTACAATTTCAAGTCAAAAGTAAAGTATTCACACAATGACGAGGTGAAAATATCAGAAGTTCTCGTGTTTGAAACCTTGCTTCCTCCACGACTGACTACCTTGACATATCCAGCACTTTAGTTCGTCTGCAGACTCAGTTTTCCCAGCTGCAAAATGCAAGTGAGAGCGATGCCTCTAGACCAGTTTTGCTTCATGGACTCAGCAGTGGTAAAAGCACTAGCACCAGGTCCAGTTGGAAGTGGGGGCTTGGACTTTAATCCATTGGAACATTTTCCTGTGGATAGTGTGAGCTCTGTGGCTGACAGGGTCTTGGTGCTCTGGCCGGGTGTCAGGCCTGTGCCTCTGAGGTGGGAGAGCCAAGTTCAGGACATTGGTCCACCAGAGACCTGGCTCCATGTAATATCAATTGGTGAGAGCTCTCCCAGAGATCTCCATCTCAATGATAAGACCCAGATCTACTCAACGACCAGCAAGCCACAGTGCTGGACACCCTATGACAAACAACTAGCAAGACAGGAACACAACCCCACCCATTAGCAGAGAGGCTGCCTAAAATCATACTAAGGTCACAGACACCCACAAACACACAGCCAGATGTGGTCCTGCTCACAAGAAAGACAGGATCCAGCCTCATCTACCAGAACACAGGCACTAGTCCCCTTTACCAGGAAGCCCACACAACCCAATGAACCTACCTTAGCTACTGGGGGCAGAGGGCAAAAACAACGGGAACTACAAACCTGCAGCTTGTAAAAAGGAGACCCCAAACACAGTAAGTTAAGCAAAATGAGAAGACAGAGAAACACAGCAGATGAAGGAGCAAATTAAAAATCCAGCAGACCAAAGAAATGAAGAGAAAATAAGTAGTTTACCTGAAAAAGAATTCAGAGAAATGATAGTAAAGATTATCCAAAATCTTGGAAATAGAATGCAGAAAATACAAGAAACATTTAATAAGGACCTAGAAGAACTAAAGAGCAAGCAAAGAATGATGAACAACACAAAAAATGAAATTAAAAATTATCTAGAAGGAATCAATAGCAGAATAACTGAGGCAGAAGAACGGATAGGTGACTTGGAAGATAAAAGAGTGGAAATTACTACCACAGAGCAGAATAAAAAAAAAAGAATGAAATGAGGACAGTCTCAAGAGACCTCTGAGACAACATTAAATGCACCAACATTTGAATTATAGGGGTCCCAAAAGAAGAAGAGAAAAAGAAAGGGACTGAGAAAATATTTGAAGAGATTAGAGTTGAAAACCTCCCTAATATGGGAAAGGAAATAGTTAGTCAAGTCCAGGAAGCACAGAGAGTCCCATACAGGATAAATCCAAGGAGAAGCTTGCCAACACACATATTAATCAAACTATTAAAAAATAAATGCAAAGAAAAAATATTAAAAGCAGCAAGGGGAAACAACAAATAACATACAAGGAAATCCCCATAAGGTTAAGAGCTGACCTGTCAGCAGAAACTCTGCAAGCCAGAAGGGAGTGGCAGGACAAATTTACAGTGATGAAAGGGAAAAACCTACGACCAAGATTACTCTACCAAGCAAGGATCTCATTCATATCTGACAGAGAAATTAAAACCTTTACAGACAAGCAAAAGCTAAGAGAATTCAGCACCACCAAACCAGCTTTACAACAACTGCTAAAGGAACATCTCTAGGAAGGAAACACAGAGAAGGAAAAGACCTACGATAACAAACCCAAAGCAATTAAGAGAATGGTAATAGGAACATACATATTGATAATTGCCTTAAATGTAAATGGATTAAATGCTCCAACCAAAAGACATAGACTGGCTGAATGGATACAAAAACAAGAGCCGTACATATGCTGTGTACAAGAGACCCACTTCAGGCCTAGGGACACATACAGACTGAAAGTGAGGGGATGAAAAAAGATATTCCATGCAAATTGAAATCAAAAGAAAACTGGAGTAGAAAATCTCATATCAGACAAAATAGATTTTAAAATAAAGACTATTCCAAGAGACAAAGAAGGACACTACATAATGATCAAGGGATCAATCCAAGAAGAAAATATAACAATTATAAATATTTATGCACCCAACATTGGAGCACCTTAATACATAAGGCAAATGCTAACAGCCATAAAAGGGGAAATCGACAGTAACACAATCATAGTAGGGGACTTTAAAACCCCACTTCACCAATGGACAGATCATCCAAAATTAAAATAAATAAGGAAACACAAGCTTTAAATGATACATTAAACAAGATGGACTTAATTGATATTTATAGGGCATTCTATCTAAAAACAACAGAATACACTTTCTTCTCAAGGGCTCATGGAAAATTCTCCAGGAAAGATCATATCTTGTGTCACAAATCAAACTGTGATAAATTTAAGGAAATTGAAATCGTATCAAGTATCTTTTCCGACCACAACGCTATGAGACTAGATATCAATTACTGGAAAAACTCTGTAAAAAATACAAACACATGGAGGCTAAACAATACACTACTTAATAACCAACAGATCACTGAAGAAATCAAAGAGGAAATTAAAAAAAAACCTAGAAACAAATGACAATGAAATCACGATGACCCAAAACCTATGGGATGCAGGAAAGGCAGTTCTAAGAGGGAAGTTTATAGCAATACAATCCTACCTCAAGACACAAGAAACATCTCAAATAAACAACCTAACCTTATACCTAAAGCAATTAGAGAAATAAGAATAAAAAAACCCCCAAAGTTAGCAGAAGGAAAGAAATCATAAAGATCAGATCAGAAATAATTGAAAAAGAAATGAATGAAACGATAGCAAAGATCAATAAAATTAAAACCTGGTTCTTTGAGAAGATAAACAAAACTGATAAACCATTAGTCAGACTCATCAAGAAAAAATGGGAGAAGACTCAAATCAATAGAATTAGAAATGAAAAAGGAGAAGTAACAACTGACACTGCAGAAATACAAAGGGTCATGAGAGATTACTACAGGCAACTATATGCCAATACAATGGAAAACCTGGTAGAATGGACAAATTCTTAGAAAATCACAACCTTCCGAGGCTGAACCAGAAAGAAATAGAACATATAAACAGACCAGTCACAAGCACTGAAATTGAAACAGTGATTAAATTCTTCCAACAAACAAAAGCTCAGGACCAGATGGCTTCACAGGCAAATTCTATCAAACATTTAGAGAAGAGCTAACACGTATCCTTCTTAAACTCTTCCTAAGTATAACAGAGGGACGAACACTCCTAAACTTATTCTACGAGGCCACCATCACCCTGATACCAAAACCAGAAAAATGTCACAAAGAAAGAAAACTGCAGGCTAATATCACTGATGAACATAGGTGCAAAAATCCTCAAAAAATACTAACAAACAGAATCCAACAGCACAGTAAAAGGATCCTACACAATGATCAAGTGGGGTTTATCCCAGGAATGCAAAGATTCTTCAATAAATGCAAATGAATCAATGTGATACACCATATTAACTAACTGAAGGATAAAAACCATATGATAACCTTGATAGATGCAGACAAAGCTTTTGACAAAACTCAACACCGATTTATGATAAAAACCCTCCAGAAAGCAGTCATAGAGGGAACTTACCTCAACATAATAAAGGCCATATATGACAAACCCACAGGCAACATTGTTCTCAATGGTGAAAAACTGAAACCATTTCCACTAAGATCAGGAACAAGAGAAGGTTGCCCACTCTCACCACTATTATTCAACATAGTTTCAGAAGTTTTAGCCAAAGCAATCAGAGAAGAACAAGAAATAAAAGGAATCCAAATCGGAAAAGAAGTAGTAAAGCTGTCACTCTTTGCAGATGACATGATACTATATATTGAGAATCCTAAAGATGCTACCAGAAAACTACTAGAGCTAATCAATGAATTTGGTAAAGTAGCAGGATACAAAATTAATGCACCGAAATCTCTGGCATTCCTATACACTAATGATGAAAAATCTGAAAGAGAAATTAAGAAAACACTCCCATTTACCATTGAAACAAAAAGAATAAAATACCTTGGAATAAACCTACCTAAGGAGACAAAAGACCTATATGCAGAAAACTATGAGACACTGATGAAAGAAATTAAAGATGATACAAACAGATGGAGAGATATACCATGTTCTTGGATTGGAAGAATCAACATTGTGAACATGACTGTACTACCCAAAGCAATCTACAGATTCAATGCAGTCCCTTTCAAATTACCAATTACATTTTTCAAAGAACTAGAACAAAAATTTTCACAATTTGTATGGAAACATAAAAGACCCCGAATAGCCAAAGCAATCCTGAGAACGAAAAATGGAGCTGGAGGAATCAGACTCCCTGACTTCAGACTATACTTCAAAGCTACAGTAATCAAGACAGTATGGTGCTGTCACAAAAACAGAAATATAGATCAATGGAACAGGATAGAAAGCCCAGAGGTAAACTCACAAACATATGATCACCTTATTTTTGTTAAAGGAGGCAAGAATATACAATGGTGAAAAGAGAGCCTCTTCAATCAGTGGTGCTGGGAAAACTGGACAGCTACATGTAAAAGAAGGAAATTAGAACACTCCCTAAAACCATACACAAAAATAAACTCAAAATGGATTAAAAACCTAAATGTAAGGCCATGCACTATAAAACTCTTAGGGTAAGCATAAGCAGAACACTCTATGACATAAATCACAGCAAGATCCTTTTTGACCCACTTCCTAGAGAAATGGAAATAAAAACAAAAATAAACAAATGGGACCTAATTTAACATAAAAGCTTTTGCACAGCAAAGGAAACCATAAACTAGATGAGAAGACAATTCTCAGAATGGAAGAAAATATTTGCTAATGAAGCAATGACAAAGGATTAATATCCAAAATTTACAAGCAGCTCATGCAGCTCAGTATCAAAAAAACAAACAACCCAATCCAAAAATGGGCAGAAGACCTAAATAAACATTTCTCCAAAGAAATATACAGATTGCCCACAAACACATGAAAGAATGCTCAACATCACTAATCATTAGAGAAATGTAAATCAAAACTACAATGAGGTATCGCCTCACACCAGTCAGAATGGCCATCATGAAAAAAATCTACAAACAATAAATGATGGAGAGGGTGTGGAGAAAAGGGAACCCTCTTACACTTTTGGTGGGAATGTAAATTGATACAGCCACTATGGAGTAGAGTATAGAGGTTCCTTAAAAAAGTAAAAATAGATGTAACCTACATCCCAGGAATCCCACTATTGGGCATATAACCTGAGAAAACCATAATTCAAAAAGAGTCATGTACCACAATGTTCATTGCAGCTCTATTTCCAATAGTCAGGACATGGAAGCAACCTAAGTGTCCATCAACAGATGAATGAATAAAGAAGATGTGGCACATATATACAATGGAATATTACTCAGCCATAAAAAAAAAACGAAATTGAATTATTTGTAATGAGGTGGGTGGACCTAGAGTCTGTCATACAGAGTGTAGTAAGTCAGAAAGAGAAAAACAAATACCGTATCCTAACGCATATATATGGAATAAAAAAAATGGTTTTGAAGCACCTAGGGGCAGGACAGGAATAAAGACACAGATGTAGAGAATAGACTTGAGGACACGGGAGGGGGAAGGGTAAGCTGGGATGAAGTGAAAGAGTGGCATGGACATATATACACTACAAAATGTAAAATAGCTAGCTAGTGGGAAGCAGCCGCATAGCAGAGGGAGATCAGCTTGGTGCTCTGTGACCACCTAGAGTGGTGCGATAGGGAGCGTGGGAGGGAAACGCAAGAGTGAGGATATATGGGGGTATATGTATAGGTGATTCACTTTGTTATAAAGCAGAAACTAAAACACCATTGTAAAGCAGTTATACTCCAATAAAGATGTTAGAAAAAAAAAATGATGTATTCATGGGTAGAGAAGTTAGAAATTACTTCTAGCTTCTTATTAAATTTTTACTTGAACTCATACAAACATATCTACCATTAGCAGCAGTTATTCTTAATATTACAAATACTCTGTGGATAATAAAATTGAATGTTTATTAGAAATAATAAAAAAATATAAGCTTAGTTTTATCAAAATGTAAACAATTATTTTGTAAGAGAAGTGAAATTATTTCATTCAATTCTTATTAATATTAAAAGAAAAACTATATATGTCACCTCAGAATTTAAATTACTTTCTATGTTTTAATATTAAAACTAAAATAAAATTTTATTCTATTTAATTCATTCCTATGAATGAAGAAAAATACAATCCGTAAAACACTACAAAACCTAATGGGAGTATTGAATATTTTATCTGTAGTTAGTTCTCTTCTGACATTGATTCTTCTTTCATTTACAAATTGATTGATGCTTTTTTTTTTTTAGTACATATTCTCTTAAAGAACTGTTGATTAGAGGCCCAGTAGCCACAGGGTTTTAAAATATGCCAAGTGCTCTATCAATAAATAAATTGAGGTAATACTGCAAGAATAATGTGTCTCACTGAAAACCACAAGTTTTTGTATTAATTGTGAGGAGCCGATTATTTTTTAGTGAAACTGTGAAGTATCTTCCCCAATCAACAGAAAAAAAGAATATTTACTGTTTAATCTTAAAATCTATGATTTTAAGCCTTATATTTGTCATGAATATCTGCAATAATCACTTATTTTAATGTCAGTCATGACCAGAATCTTGAGATATGGCTATTTGTACAGAAATAGGTAATGCAAGGTCAATTACTTAATAGGAGGGTGAATGATAGAAGCAACTCTCTAATCATTATGCCTTTCTTAACATGAATTGTCCAGTTTTATCTTTTACCTCTTGGAGGAATACCCTGCAACAATTCTTTCATTTTTGTTGTGGCAAAGTGTTTCAATGGTTTCTCAGGTACCAAGAAGGGCAATGCCTTTGGGGAGTTCAGGAATTTCCATCGACCCCTTCAAAAATCTACAGATCCCTGAATTTCAGAGGACAGAAAATAGAACCCTCTCTGAGGCACATCTCTTTGTTTTCCCTGAACTGGTTATTTCCACTCCTCACAAAGGTGTTGTCACTTGGATGAGTGTCAGAAACTGAGAAAACTCTTCTGTTAGATGAAACCTCACAGAAACTTTCTCTCCATTTGTATCTTAAGTGTTTTGTTCTGACAAGAGTTCTAATATGAAGTAGTTTCCTGTGACTCCCTCCATTTTGCAGGCTAGTTACTGTGCAAATAAGGTCCCAGTGAGTTCCAAAACCTCAGGAAAACTCTAAGAGATTATATTGGCTGTGTAGCATTTGTCTGTAGTATATCACAGCAAACTAACACTCATCTTCCCCAAGGAGCAGAAGGTCAAGACAGATTGACTTTCACCAAAGTATTATCCGTAAATAGCTTATAGGATAAGAAGAAAGGAAGTGAATTGCTTCATAGGAAGTTATTGATAAATCATGAGGCCACGTTTTGTGCTTTGGGGCTCTGAAATAATGGTTTAGATGGGGAGACCTGTGAGAATGCAATTTTCTTTGGATTCTCCCGAAGGCCAGATTTGGGTGCAGCTGTGAATTTCTGGACACTTTTATGTATGTAGCTTTAGTCCAGCTAATCTTTAGGGCATGAATAAAATATTTCAAATCTCCACTTTTGTGGATTATCAAAATCAATCTTAGAACTGATTTGCCATTACTTAGGGGTAACATAAAGTTTAATTTTATGCTATTTAATATGTTTAATAACTCAGGAGAAGGGAGGGACACAGTCAAGAAAAAGATATTAAAAATTTACAACACAAAAGGAATTTATAGGTTTCCACTCAAGAGTCATTTCATGCCTTAATGTGTCCTGAGTGCGTTCCGTGTATATTTTTTCTAATGAAGAAAAGTCCATTTCTTAAAAAATTAAAATTATCCACATTATGGATATTCTTTACTTTTATTATAAAACTTTTTATCCATATAGGAGAGATCGTAAAATCTAAATGTAAGTTACGTTAAATTATTTATAACAAAATGATATTCTGACCCAATAACATGAATTCTAATATAAAACATTATTAAAACTCTGATACCTGTTGTTCTGTTGTTGTTTCTTAATGTAGCCACTATTTTTATTTTTTATTCTTCTTTGATTCTCATGATAATATCACATATTTAGTTATTCCTAAACAGTAGATCGTTATTGTTGTTGCTATCGATCTTGTTAAAAAATACTGTTGAGATAGATCCATGTATTTCCCAAATAGCCAGATGTTCACCCACATTTCCCCATACCCCTGACTATTTCTGACCAATGGCTGGATGTCATGTGTCCCAGACCAGAACATAGAAGAGTAAGCTATCTATGTGCATTTGCCCTTTTTGTGGCAATAATGAATACCACATTTTGAGTAGTAAATCCATAAATTAGAAACAGCTGAGATTTCTGAGTCACTGCATGGAGAAGAGATGCTCTAATGCATTGCTTGACTCACATAGGACTCTGTACAAGAAGAAATAAACCTTTGTTTTGTTAAGTGATTTTTGTTTCAGGACAAATTTATCATCATGGCCTCTCCTCACTTGTGCAAGTATTATGCTAAATGTGCTTTTCTGTGCTTTATTTCTTTTCTCCTCAATACTATTTTCTAGTATCCACCTACAGTAATGTTGTAGCTAAAATTCATACCCTCACCCTGCTTCACATTATCCTCTTGCTATTCTGAACAATGTTGCTGTAAACTGCCTTATAAGGTCTGCTGGTCCTTGTGTACATCTGGGAACAGTACACAGGGTTGTGGGGCATGGGAATGTTCAACACTACAACATAGTGCCTGAATGTCCTCAGGGTTATGGCAATTCATCTCCATACCGGTTGTGTACGTGTCCCCCGTTTGCTCCAAATACTCACCATTAATGGGATTGCTAGATGTTTTAATGCAGGGTATGTAAAATAGAATCTCAGTATGATTTTAGTTTTCATTTTCTTCATTACAAAGAGATTGGACATGTCTTTGTATGTTCAATTAATCAAATGTTTAATTGGACCAATATGATACTTCTATGAAATACTCATTTATAGGACTTTCCTGGTGGTTCAGTGGCTAAGACTCGTGCTCCCAATGCAGGGAACCCTGGTTTGATCCCTGGTCTGGAAACTAGATCCCACATGCTGCAACTAAGAGTTCATATGCCACAACTAAAGATCCTGCATGCCACAACTAAAGACCTAAATAATTTTTAAAAATACTCATTTATGTAATTGGCTCATTTTTCTATTGGATTTTTTTCTTATACATTTATAAGATTCTTCACATATTCTGAATGCCAGCTTTCTCTTGATTATATGTTCAGCAAGTGTCTTCTATTTTGTGGCATATGCTTTCATTCCATTTATTATATTATTTGATCAAAAAATATTAACTTTAGAATGGTTGACTATTTCAATATTTTCCTGTATGTTTGGAGCTTTCATATATTATATTTTTAATACTGGCTTAATTAAGGTGATGAAAATATTGTCGTGTTTTTCTAAGTTTTGTAATTTTTCTTTTCCTATTATGCCTTTAATTTTTCTGGTATTAACTTTTGTCTGTGATGTGTGGTAACAATCAATTACATTTGTGTATGTGGATAATCAGTTTTCTGTCTTATTTCTATAGAATCCACTATTCTATACTTAACCTAAGTGCAACATCTATCATGTATCAATGTTTTTATAAACAGGTTTCTTTTATGGCCTTTACTCTGTACACTTGGCCTACATATTATTTTGTGTGTTATTATAAAAAAACTTCTTAATTACTGTAAATTTATAATAATTCTGGACACCTGACAGGGCAAATTCACTCACCTAGTTCTTCATTCAGAACATTTTGAGCAACTCTTTGCTTTTACTCTATGTAACTTTTAGAATCAGACTGTTAAATTTCATGGAAAATGTTGGTTTATTTATTTATTTAGGATTTGCATGTAATTTATCACCCAATTCATGGAGACTTTAATTTTTTTCTACATACTCTTTTTGTTGTTATTATAAATAATATTTAAAAATATATTTTAAATACTTTTATGCTTTTGTATATAGATGTAATTTGTTTTCAGTATTCATTTTTACCTAGTAACTTTGATAAACTCGTATTCTTTTTTTTTTTTTAAGTAATACAGCTAATTTCTCAAACTATCTTTGGTGGAATTGTTATCTCTTAAGTTTAAATAAGCATAACTGCATGTTCAGATAAGAAATTTGAATTCTGAAAAGGTTGGGCAATTGTAGCATCACATGCTTGTAAGCAGTCTATCTGGGTCCAGATTCCCAGTCTTCAGACACCTAGATCATTGCTCTTTCACCTAGAGAAAGGCAAGATGGAAAGTATCAGCTTATCACAAATTCCAGAGATTCTTGTTTTTGTCAGATGGTAGTGTGCTTGTTATATTTCCTAATGTTTACATTTTACCTGAAACAGAAATAAGAAAATTTAAAACCACAAGTTGGCATTAACATGGGAGCAAAGGGGCAATTTGAAGAACGGTTGATTTAAGAAAACAAAAAAGTATCTTTATGAAATTGGTCAGTGTTCAGTAAAGTGACAGAGACTATTATTATTAAAACTCTTATTTGAAATAGGTTTACGTTTGCGGAAGAGTTATAAAGAGTTTACGGAGTTCCTGTATATCCCTCATCCTGCTTCCCCTAAAGTTAACATCTTACCTCACTGTGGCACATTTGTCAAAACTAAGAAATTAACTTTAATACAATAGGATTAACTAAACTACAGACTTATTCATATTTCTCCAGTTTTTACACTAATGTCCTTTTTTTTCTCTTCTAAGTTTAGTCCAGAATATTGTGTTGCATTTAGTTGTCACAGTGTCCTTAGAAACCTCGTATCTGTGATTTCTGAGTGTTTCCTTGCTTTTCATATTCTTGAAATTTTGAAGGAACTAGCCCAATATTTTCTTGAATGTCTTTCAATTTGGGTTTGTCTGATATTTTTTCATGGTTAGATAATGTTATGAATATTGGAGACAATGCCAGAGAGGTGAGGTGCCCTTCTAATTGCAGTCTATCAGGAGGTAGATGATATTGAATATCATCTGTGATATTAACTTAGACCATTTGTTTTACAGTGGTGCCTGCCAGGTTTTTCTATTGTAAAATTATATTTTAAAAATTATTTTGCCTCTATCGTTCATTACAAGGAATTTAATAAGTCCAACCTACACTCAAAGGGGGGACAATTAAACCTATCTCCTGAGGGAAGAGTAGCAAAGAATTTGTGAACATATGTTAAAATCACCAGAGTAATTAAGAATATTTTTGGTGAGATATTTTAGGAGACTCTCGATTTGTACCTCATGCTCTTCATCTCAAAATATATTTGTGTGACTGAACCACTTGCAATCCAAATTTTCTAAAGGCAAGTGACGATTGTAATTGTTAAGCATATTTTTGTTACTTCAAGTTTACAATGCTGATAAATAGACAAAAATAACAACAGTAAACTAAAACAGCCACAAGTTTGAGTGCTCCAGGTAGGACACAACTTATGCCAAGAGATATAAGAAATCATGGAATTCTGTGGGTATATGAGAAGTTTGTTTTTTTAATTCTGTCCTGAAAGAAATTGCAACATGAAAATGGCAGACCTCTATGAGGTTAAAGGTTGGAGTCATTCTTTATACTTATGTTACCCAACATAGGGTCTGACACAAGCTAAGTTGTCAAAATGTTGAATGAAAGGGAAAATGCAAGAACAAAACAAAACAAAAACAAAACCCAAAAAACTTTTGATACAGAAATAATAAACTCAACACATTACGGATTTAGTACCTTGAAGATTAAACAGAGAAAACAGATAACCAAGAAAAATAAAATTCAGAAGGAATGAACTTTATTCTGAAAGAATAAAATTCAGAAAGGCAAGGTTGTTAGAATTCCCCCTCCCCACACAAAATCAGTGTTTTCTTTTTAACATAGAAACTATGTGCTTTCTCTTATTAAAATCAAGCTTACCAGCAGATTACAATAGCCCTGAATAATGTGTGCAGGACATTGTATCTATGTGCATGCGTGTTCCTGCCTTGGAAGGAGGGAGTTGGTTAAGAATCCTTGGTGTCAGTAAAACAGTGGTTTTCAAATGTCCATTTCTTCACCATATATTTATTGAACATTCATGATGCAAAATATTCCATATGGTATAGAAATGATAGTAAATAACAGGGTACAGCCCAGCCCAGGATTTCATAGAACTTCATTTCCCATTTACTTCAATATAGTTGGTTAACATCTAAGTTAAAAATAAAATGTCATTGCTTTTCCAAGCATAACATTAAGTTTGTAATGCTTTAACTAAAATTGGTTTGTGTGAATACTCTTCAAGACTTTCGGTTGTTGTGCTCATCTACCACGGCTACGGTAAAAGATAGAATGATATTTCCATTGTTAAAGAGTTTGAGGTAGTTAATTTTTTTTTTTTTTTTTTTTTTTTTTTTTTTGCGGTACGCGGGCCTCTCACTGCTGTGGCCTCTCCCGCTGCGGAGCACAGGCTCCGGACGCGCAAGCTCAACAGCCATGGCTCACGGGCCCAGCCGCTCCACAGCATATGGGATCTTCCCGGACCAGGGCACGAACCCGTGTCCCCTGCATCGGCAGGCGGACTCTCAACTACTGCACCACCAGGGAACCCCAGAGGTAGTTAAATTTTAAAATTACAAATTATTTGGCTTTAAGCAAACTATGTCTATGTTCCGTTCCTCAGATTCTTGGGCTAGAAAATGTTAATCACAATGGAGAAAAACTTGCAGATGAGTTGGTCCCTTAGTTCAAGCAGTCTTAGTACCTATGCCTAGATAGAAAGATGTTTAAAAAAAAAAAGCCGTCCTTTTTTGGAAAACATTGATCTTTGGCGAAGAGACCTTCTTCTGGCATTCTTGGCTTCTTGGAGGAAAAGATGAAAAACAAAAACCAAATCTAGAGTATTACAAGCTCTCTAAACACAAACATTAAAAAAAAAAAGATTTTTATTCTATTATTTCCTGGAGTTTAAAACAGCACGAAAGACTGAAAACAGTGATTCTCAAAGCTGGTCGGGATGGAGATGGAGGCTGTACTCCTGAAACCCGAGGTGCCTTTGGGAATTTTTGCCATAGGCAGCCACTGCTGCGTATTAAATACTTAATGAGAGCCTGAATATACAAGTGGGCAGTGGCCAGACCATCTATGACAGGAGAACTCTGACCCACAGTCTCTGCAGCAACCAGCCCAGGAAGCCAAACCACAGCCTCGGAAGCCACCCGTCCAAATTTGTCAGGACACGGTCAGTGTCTGCCAGCTTCCCTCCTCCCTTTTCGTGTTTTTGCCCCACTTTCAACTTCGGACCAACAACAAAAAGTCAAATATGCCTCCCAAACCTACCACAAAAGATGCCCCTGCTTCTCGTTAGCCCCTTTCCAACTTCTGTGTGACAATACCTTTCATTCAGAGCATAAGCAGAACTCTGTCCTTATCTTCCCCTGTAAAGCTTTCCCACCCCCTGCCTGCCTTTGAATCTCTGACAGACTCAAAGGATCACAGCTGACTTTTCGCTATAGAAGACTCAGTAAATAGCCTGTTTGATCTCCTTTGGGAGGTCTGCATTTATTTCAACATTAAGGTACTTTGGGGTAGGGAATAAAACAACAACTGTAGATTAAGAGAAACAACAAAATATTGTAGTAATGGCATTATCATCTTATTTCAAGATAGTTTGAAATTAGTGGTTTGCAGAAGTCATTTGTGAGCAAAAATACATCAATTGACTCATTCATTCTGTACACATGACACCCAAGTATGCATACTGATATATATATATATATGAGAGAGGGAGAGAAAGAAAGAGAGAGAGAGACAGAGAGACAGATTTTACTTAGAAGAATCACTTTTACACAGCTCCCACAGCATTCTTCAGCCAAGGGGGCAAGTGATGGCTGAAATTTTGCTTGTGCTCTAGTGTGGAGCCATCTCCTAATTCCTTCTATCCAGAGAGGCGATTTTATGCAATTCTAACAAAAACAAGTACATGCCAGCAGTGCCTCTGCACATTAGCATACTGCATTGCCACCAGCAAAGAAAATATTACATCTTAATTAAGAAGGTATGTTCAGAGTAAATTCATAAAAAGAAAATATACAAAATACACTTTTAAATGTAAAAAATTCTTTATAAGCCACTGTTTCATGTGTGGGCTTCTCTGCTTTGGTGTGTGGGGGGGATATTAGTTGTGGTGATGTAAAGCGTCCAATATTGAAATGCCTGAACACTTGAAATTATATTACTTTGGAAACTTTGTAATATTACCTGTGTCCTCATCTGCATAAAATACCAATGACCATTTGGGAAACACTGTAAAAGCTGATGTTCCATACTGTTCTCTCTACACTAAAGTCCTCCCCTGGGGGCTAAATAGATTTGCTAAACCACATGTTGTTTACCCAATTTTTGTGCCAAAGCATTAATGAGACTCCTATGGGTAACGATGCTTTGCCAAAATATTGGTTCTTTAGTTCAATATCACCTTTCTTCTTGGTAATATATTTATTTGTTGAATATACATTTTTTAAAAATCCAGGATATAATTCAACATACCACAAAATACTTAGATGGTCTTGTTGGATTGCATCACTTTACATGTAATTTATGAAAAAATCTATTTCAGAGACACTATACTAAGGGAAAAAATATATAAACATGGTAAACTTTGACCCATTATATTCAGTGTGGATGAGAAAAAATAACCTGACACCTTTGTCTAGATTCTATATATTTTTTAAATGTATAAAGGAATTTAAATTGCCTGTATATTTGGATTACAGAGAATGTTTACTTAAGTTTGAATGATCAAACATCACTTTAAATGGTAAGAAAAGAGGGAGTCTAATAAAGTTTAAATCTCCTTTTTAATAATACATCTCTCAATATCCTATTAGTAATTCCACAAGGTGTAACGATTCATGTTTTCAGTAATAGGAGAAATTTGATTACAGACTTTAGCCCTGGATCTTGATACATCTGTGATATACAGGCTACTTATTTATGTTAAAATCCAAAACCAATCTGCATTCTGAAACATATGTGACCACAAAAGTTTGGAGAAGGAATTGATAAGGAATTCTTAGAATGTAATAGAGATGTAACTGGACAAAGGAATTAAACAAACTAACAAAAGATAATGATCTCCAGGGACTTCCTTAGACCTACAGGAAAGTAATTTTTAAGGCTAACTTTCCATGAAGAGACACCAATAGGAAAGAAGTCCTGCCTAAGAATGTGATATTGTTGACTGTGTTGGGCTGACTTATAATCTCCTTTAATAAGTGCCAAATCCTCTTCATCTGACGGAAATGATTTGGAAAATGTAACTCTGTATATTCACAGGGATAGTAGAAGAAGAGGAAGGTTACCACAAGACTGGGAATGAGTACCCATGACATTGTATCTGTTTTTGAAAGAAAGTTAAAAAAAGTCATTTGATCAGCAATTCCTGAAAAGTTCCAAATGTTATTTTGACATACAAAGAGAAGCACTTAGCAAGACATTAATTTTTTAAAAGAGGGGGAAAAAGCCTTTTAACTGGGAGTGATAAATAAGATTTATCTAATTTGAGTAATTAAGGGGGCTATCTGGAGTACTGCACACCATATTTAGTTTCTGACGCCATATTTAGGCTCAACCAGAAGGAAAACAAGCATCATCAGAGCAAGAGGAGATAGTGTTGGCACTTATACATGTGATTGCTGACATTTTTTTTTCTCAGTTGACGTTCTTCTCTAGTTCTTCTTTTCTACTTATTTCTTTTCTGTTTCTACCCCCCACCCTGTAGTGTGTACATTCTTCCATTTCCTTTGTCCATTGTTTTTTCTTTCTCCTGTAGCTGCCTTAACTCCACGTCACTAGCAAAGACTTCTCATTGGTCCACTTACAAAGTAGAAAGAGGAATGCAACAGAAGGGTCAAAAGCACCACTATAAGTTTAATTATTTCTATATATAAGGCAAGATGTTATGATCCCCCAATGCACATTTTTAAAGGCTACACAATATTGACTCACTCTACTGCCTCCATAAAGTAAGCTTCATTTCTTTATGATTTGAATTTACTTTAAGAATATCCAGGATAGTTCCCTTTTTCTACAATTCCCTCAAAAAGTTTTAAGTAGCAGTTCTATTTGGCATAGTTGATGTGATGTGAACACTCGAAGGCCAAGTATCAATTTGATGTCTCTTTGATTGCTTACATTCTAAATAAAACTCATTGTCTTTGCTCTCTGTACACAGCAAATATGAATTCTATTCATGTCACCAAAAATAAATTTGCCCTTCCTTTTTGTCTTAACACAGAAGAAGATTCAAATGATGAAAAATAGTGGAAAGTTTAAAATATTGCATTTCTTTTGGATAGAGGAGCATATTATAGCAATGTAATATTGGGTTATATGATACTGAGGCAAAATTAGCTCTCAGAATTTTGGTGTTTCTGAATAAATGATTTCAAGCTACTATACTATATATTCTTATATCAATGTACATTTTAAAGGGGCCTATTTATTGGTCACTAAGACCTGTGAATGGAGTTAGCATGCCCTAATGATTTAGAGCCTGCCATAAATATCACACAGGCCAGTTTTTGCAGTATATTGATTTTGTAATTCAAGATAAATACTTACTTAGTCTATGCTTAATCTGGGTTTCCTTATCTAAATATTGGTTATAACCTCATCTATCTCACTGCTTTTTGTAAATATTAAATATATACATTTATAAATATTATATATGTAGTATTTAGCACAATGCCAGAGTATGTAGTTAACATTAAAAACGTGGTCACTGCAATTAATATTATTTTTCATATTATGAATTTGCTATACTGACATCTTATAGGATAAATAAGAAAAATATTATTGTTGAGTATAATCTAGCCCAACAATTTTAAATGAGTAAAATGTAAATTAAAAAGACAGACTGTGTATAAAGAAATCAAGAAATAAAAAGACACAAGAATTAACAATTTTTCTGATATTTGGCTTATACTGAAAATTAAAGTCTGTGAAATTTTGCCATTAAGGAAATTATATATCATAATGATACTGAGAGCTGCAGAAGACAATATTTCTAAAAGACATAAAAAGGTGAAAGACAAAGTATGACCTTAATGTTGAAGAGAAATAAACATTGAGTTTTCAAGTTTTTATGAATTAGAGTATTAAACAAAGAACATCTATTTAAAAATTCAATTTAGCAAAAATGTTCTTGTAATTTAAGACAAGAGATGTGAAAGAAGAGGAGAGTTAAGAGAAAAATACACGAAAACACATACAACTCATGTTAGAAGTGAAACAAAGTCTTAGTTATTCAGCATCTTCATGGTGACATTATTGCAGATCTTTTTAAAAAATGGTGAAAAGTAACATTGCCATAATTCCCTTATAATGGAAACCTGATCAGACCAAGATGACCTCTAGTTTTTGCAACTGGCTCCTCCTGTTTGATAAAGAATATGCTCATCAAGCTAGTGCTACTGTTACAAAGGGATGACATTGAACCTCACCTCCAATAGCCTGGATATAATGGAATTTAGGTTGAGCTCTGGAAGTCAAAATAGAAAAACCCAAACCAATGGATGTGCTTAACCATCTGTGTGATTACCTCAAGCAATTCTCTGTAAAGATGTGAATGAAGATAGTCTCTCCTCCCATGATTCCATACTCACAAAGAATCTTTGTAATTTGAGTGCGGCTTCCGAGGTAGCCTAACTTCAGAAAGAAAATACACTAAACAACTGAAGAAAGAATGTGATCCGTTTGGCAGTCACATTCTTCATGTTGATAAATAAACAGGCAATGCTTTAAATAGGCCAGTTGAATCTACTATTATCTACCTGTTTGAATCTATATCTATATTCTTATCTCTGTATCTAATATTAATCTATCCATCCTCATTGTGGATAGAACTATCTATCACAGTAGATAGTTCTCTTTCCACTCATTTGCCCTTACTTCTATTTATCCAGGTTCATATGTATGACTTGGCTAATGTGAGATTGGATCCCAAAGTTGGAATCATTTATTTTCTGTGCAGGTAAAGTTGAGAATTAATGACCATTCAGTGGTTAAATTACCAAAGTGATTAACACTTCAAGCACTTTCTGGATCATCAGTCTAATGGTTGTGTTCATACAGAAAACTCCACTGAGTCAAACAAGACACACAAATCTGATTTTTTAGAAAGAGTATCTTGAGAGATGACCATAGTATTCACAAAAGGTGTTCTTTGGATCTCCCTTGCATTTGAAATAGAACTTTATATGGTAGCCAAATAAAAGTTTCGGCACAGAACCATTTAAATGGGAATTTTTGCCATTTATATTTGGGGTTTTATTTTAAGGAATGTCTTTAAATTGCTAATGCAGGTACCATGTATAAGTACCAGCAGGGTTGGAGTATCTGTTATTGGCTCCAGGAACACTGTTCCAACAAGCAGTTATATCCTTGGCCCAAGTCCTCATCAAAAGCTGGAAGTGGCTGCAGGACCCTTGGGGACTCCCCCAAAGGGAGAAAGGAGGGGAAAAAGGAAAAGCAAAAAAGAGAGAAAAAGAATTTGACGATTCACACTGGAAGCCAGAGGCAGGTCTTTACCAAGGAAAAGATGAGGAGAAGAACCTAATCACTGTTATCCTTTCTGGGATGTAGAGAAGGTACCTGACCCTGTGCCAGCAGCTCTATTTATATTATTTCATTTATTATTCTTCACAGCTCCTTGAAGTGATTATTGTTATTACCTCCTGCAGAAACCCTGTCTGAGTTTTCTTAGGCTCAACCAATCAATTAGACTTGTAAGACCCAAAGAGACAGTACTTGGCACTGGCTTCACCTAGAAGGTTGGAAGGATGTATGTCATCAGGGGCTTTTCATCGGAGAGTTCTCTTGGGAGACCACACAACCCTCCAGCAATTTTCTTGTGGGCCCATATGATAACCTAGGTGCAAGAAAAGTAGACCACAAAGGGTGAGACCTTCTTGGCTTGGCAGCCCCATGTCTCAAATAAGAATCAATAGCTCCTCTGACACTATCATGTGTAAGGCTTTCAGGATCCTAACAAGGGCAATGCCCAGTTACAGGATTCACTGCCCTTGGGGCAATCCCAATGCTTCGGCTTTCCACTAATTATTTATGGTCCATTCATAGCTTTCTTGTCCAGATGTCATTTACCTATTTGAGGTCATGTTTACTATAAACAATGCTACCTAGTAATACAGCTGGCATCCCACCTTTATAGGATAAGCACGATAAGGATAGGAACATATCTGTCTATAGAGTAAGAAAAAGGATTTTGTTAACTCTTTACTCAACATTCCCATAGAGCAACGAGGAAGTTGAAGGTCAAGGGGAGCAGTGCCTTTCCCAAGATCACACAGCTACTATGCGGCAGAGAATTATTTAATTCTTTATCAGATCCTCAAACCTCTGCTGAGATTAAAACCTGTTTGTCTCAACTCCCTGCCTGTCTCAACTCCCTGCCTGTCTCCACTTGCCCACCCCAGAGTGTATGAGTTAAAATTGCATCACTTTCACATAGGCTCAAATGTCTTATCCCTCATAGGGAATTAATGTTTTTGTGAATTTATGAATAAGTCCTACCTATTCCCTATGGAACTGGACAGAGTTATTGAAGACTCTGCCACCATCCATGATATGTCAACATTTATAATATACATAGCATTTTAATCAGTAGTATCTACTCCAAGGAATTCATCTTAAGGAATTAATCAGATTAAAGCACAAAAATTATTTTAAAAAATAACAAAAGTTAGAGAAGCACCGATTATCCAGCAAATTATACATAAAAGAATAATTTTAAAATAAGAGTCCCATGGAGTTGTTATTCCAATAATCTTCAAACCATATTATTTTCTGTGAAAATGTATATTACCCCAAAAAAGAAATGCTAAAGCTGAACACTTTATAAATATAAAACTAACTAGAGCCAAACATACTACAAATAAAAAGGAACAACAAGAATATTATGTTTGTATCCTAGGGTGAAGGAAGATTTCCAAATATACAAAATTTGTAAAGAAAAATACTGATATGTTTGTCTAGATCAAAATTGAGACTAAAAGCCAAAGTCATACATATTAAAAAAAAATCCACAAATGACTGATGAACATCAGAAATTGTTTTCCATCATAATAATACATGAATAACAAGTTACAAAAATAAACAGTTTTGCCAACCATTAGATGGACATCATTTTAACATTTTGATCAAATCATTTGTCCAAAGAATTAGAAAACAAGCACAGTCATTTACTGCTGTAGGAGTATAATGCTATGGCTAATTTGGAAGGCAATTTGGTAGTAATATCCAAAAAAAAAATGGGAAAAAAGAACAACAGCAAAGCATACTCCCTCAAGAACCAAATGAAAAAATGTACAAAAATGCACTAATCAATGAATTGTTTATAATAATTATAGCAATTAAATTGAAAAAAAATCTTATATGTACACAGTAAAAACTGGCTAATTAAACTTAGTTCAATTTATATTTGTAAATACAATATGGAAGTTAAAAGAAAATTTAAATCTATAGGTACTTGTCTTAGTCTGTTCAAGATTCTCTAACAGAATATCATAGAAAGTGTGGCTTATAAACAACAGAAATTGATTTCTCACAGTTCTAGAGGCTGGGAAGCCCAAGATCAATGCACTGACTGATTCGATGTCTGATGAGATCTGACTTCCTGGTTCAAAGACCAGCATTGTTGCTGTCTTCACATGGTGGAGAGGTTCTCTGGGGTCTCATAAAGAACACGAACCTTCTTGATGAGGGCTCTGCCCTTGTGACCTAGGTACCTCCCAAAGGCCCCTCATCCAAATACAATCACATTAGAGGTTAAGTTTCAACATACGAGATGTGGGGTGACACAATCATTCAGTCTATAGCAGTACTGAAATAGATTAGCTTTAAGATGAATAACTTATTGAAAAAAAATTAGAGAAATACTGTATATAATATCAAAACAACCACATGATGCTACTAAATAGTTCCTTATCAACTAAAAGTAAAAACTAAATTGTCAGAGATGGAAAAGCATAAAAAAAATTACATATATGTACACTCTGTGAAATACTGACTGTGAAATACACATTTCAAATGAAACAAATAAATCAAACAAAATATCTATTTATAATAGAATCTTAAATTTAAGGTGTTATATGTATATCTATATCAATATGAAAAATATATATACATGCTACAGAAAAACGTATTATTAATCTGTCTCTAAAATTCTAGATTTTATGAAATTAGGGAAACAGGTTAAAATACAGCTTACTAAAATAAAGCTAAAATCATTTCCTTAGCATTTATAAAATGAAAAAGCAGATATATTTTCAAACCTTAAAATGTAATTGGTAAAATAAATATACTTTCTCTAAGTAGCAGCAAATAAGCCATTTTTTTAAAAGAGGAACAGACAAATATTATTATGTAAATAAATAAATGTCAAGAATAAAGAAAATTGTCTGCCACACTTGTGTTACTTTTGTGCCTCAAAAATGAAACTTTAGGAGCTTCCCTGGTGGCGCAGTGGTTGAGAATCCGCCTGCCAATGCAAGGGACACGGGTTCGAGCCCTGGTCCAGGAAGATCCCACGTGCCACAGAGCAACTAAGCCCGTGCACCATAGCTACTGAGTCTGCACTCTAGAGCCCGCGAGCTACAACTACTGAAGCCCGCGCACCTAGAGCCCGTGCTCCGCAACAAGAGACGCCACCGCAATGAGAAGCCCACGCACCGCTGCTCGCCACAACGAGAGAAAAGCCCGTGCGCAGCAACGAAGACCCAACTCTGGCAAAAATAAATTAATTAATTTTTTAAAAAATGAAACTTTAGATATTTTTATCCTTTAAGAATTTTATGTTCTATGTGGTTTATCTTACAATTGATCTATAAATTTTTTATGATCGATTTCCTATATAAAACTTTCCATATTTGTTCCAAAGAAATATTACTTTAGTACTGTAAACCAGGGCACATTGTTAGAAATTTCCACTTTGTTATAATATTAAATTTTATTGTCTATTGAATATTAAGTATTATTTATTTAATTCTTCAGAAACCTTCTCTTCATATCTGTATTCCCCAAAATAAAATACTGTAACTTTTTAATTACTTTTTCAAAATGAGATTTATATCTGTAACATAAACGTACTAAGTTTCACACAAGAAATGCAGTGTTCAAGCTATGAATGGTTTAATATAGCATCTTGCAAAATACAAATAACTGGTAAATTTTTAGAATATTATGCAAGGTAATATGTATTAGGATACTCAAAGATACAGATGGACTATTTAAGAAATTAAATGCTCATTTTAAATTAAAAATAGAAAGAGTATTTCAACATTGTGGCAAATTAAACAAATGAGATAATAAAGATAGAGAGGACAATTTTTAGAGAAAAGAAGGAAAATATATATATTTGTAGAAACAATTATAATAGAACTGATACAATTATAGACTGATGAAAGCATTAGCTTTCACAATACTTTGGTAGCCAATGTGATATGAAATATACTTTTTACATATTAAGCCCTTTTCTGTAAGTGCATCTAAGCAAATTTATTCCACAGATGAAAAAATATATGAAATATTATATACCAGCAAAAATTTTAAGTAAGCCTATATATTTGGATATATGCAGCAAGTTATATTATAATAACTCAATTGGATGGAATTACCTATAGTCGTGTAAAATGGTAATAATAAATGTAATTTAGAAGCATAAGTATGTATGATATAGTAAGAATACAGAATATAAAACTACCTTTCCTTTGATAATAAAAATATCTTGACTGTTATATAATATTTAACCATAAAACAATATTTTGAATTGCATGCGTGTGTGTGTTTTTAAGAAATGTCTCACAGTATTTTTAATATGGGAAAATATTCAACTACTTCATGGTGACAAAAAATTTTGGTATCAATTCCCTTTTGTAACTTAAGAGCAATATTTTGATAAATTTATATCTAATATGTGATAAAATTCTAACATTTTAATAAGCATGTATATAATTTATGTATAATCAAAGAATAAGGATACTAAAACAACTTATTTGTAAGAATGCTTGGAGTTCTAAAAACACACTAATAATGAAAGGAAATTGAGAAGTGAAAATAATGATTTTTTAAAATAAAAATAAATATGAATACATTGAATTATATGAAGGGTAATAATAATTTCATTTTTGTGATTATTTCATTAAATTATAATTCATACACAATAAACTAGATGTTGATTATGATCTAAACATTTGATTATAATTACTCTCAAATTCTATAAAAATGAAGACCTATAAAAATGCCTTTTCTGCATAATAGAAGATTGTATCTATAGTAAACATGAGAAAACCAGACATGAAAAAATATGCACAGAAACTAAATTTTTTAAAAATCACATATAACTTGGAATTGCTAATATCTCATTGTAAGACAATAATTAGAAATATCTATTGAAGTTATTTTCATCATTTTTAAGTGATAAGAACAATAACTGTCAGTAATCAGCAAGATATAAGTGAAGACAATTTTCACCCAGAGCCACATTTCCTGTAAATGACTTAATTCAGCATGATGTCATTATTCATCACTTGAATTTTAACAAACCATATATAATTTATTCTCTTCATTGTTACATCATTTGAAATATTTTACTCTAGAAATTTGTAATAAGGAAAACAAGTAGGCCCCTAGATCTTTCTCACTTGGCAGGGATTAGGAGTCATATTGCTAAATCTTTCATGTGAAATTTATTTTTCCATTTTAGATCCTCAGCTCTGTTCAAGTGCACAGTTTTTATTAATTATTTAGCCATCTTTTTTTTTTTTAACTTTATATAGCCAGTAAAGGGAGTTCATAATAGTTGTCTTAATAGTTAAAGACAACTGAGTTCACCCATTTTCATACTCCAAATTAAATTTATAATCTAATAACTTGACCAATGAATCATGGACTTATTGAACTTTGGGTTTAGAAGGTGATGGTGGCATTATTGTCTGAAGACATTACTTTAGCTTCTTCAACATGTTTAGATTCCTTCAACATCCTTCTGTAAAGGATGTTGCTATACAATGGGGACCCATTTATTTATCAATGAGTATTTATAAGAAGGTGACTTAGTTGGTTTCCCCTGAAAACAGAGAGAAATTTGGGTGCAGGCAGGTGGAGGTGAACCCAGCAAACTAGAGCAACACATAAGGGAGTGGAAGTAAAGGAAGAAGAAAAGGCATCTTAGGAGGGTATTTTTACTGTGTAGTTGCTATTGACAGCACAAATTTGGGTCCTCTTTGACTTTCTGAGAAGCATAATGAAAATGCCTCCTAGAATTGTACATTTCACAAGAGAATTGTAATATCTATTCACTAGCTCCCTTCCCCAATTGTTTGAGCACTCTCCCCACTGACACTAACTCTTCCACAATCCAGAGGATGTTTTCCAGGCTGAGTGATTTCCTGTAGTTTTGGAGAAGACGCCAGGGCAGACAGCAGAGAGTTAGGGCATATGATTCACAACAGCAGGTAAAATCAAAGGGGCCAGAGGATGTGAACTCTGGGCTCCAGAGGTGCATCCTACAACGGAGCTACTGCATGTCATGCACAGTTCTAGGGCTTTGGAATTCATTGAACAGCTGAATTCTGTGGTTAAAAGTACAGAGATGTAAAGTACAGGTACTAACCTTGATGAGTTGATTATCAAGTGTATGATTGAGTGAAAGGCAGGCCTCCATAAATAGCAATGCAAGATATCTGACTTAGATAAGGTTGGTAGGACCTAATTTGCTTAAAATCTACCTCCTAACCAGACTAAAGCCTTCTTGTAGGCAGGGGGCATTTACAGCTTGGTATTATAAAGGTCAAGTACATGGGATGTACTCAGTATATAAATATATATTCCAAATGAAAGAATAAAGAATAGAGGAATACAATGGAAAAAAAAGAGCCAGTGAAGTTTAGAGCAGTTCAGGAAAACGTGCTTTGGAAAGGAGCTATTTGTGATGGGCTTTGTAACACATAAAATACTGGAAATTTATCTGTGCAATATGTTTATGACTGGCTGTTAGCTTGATATACTGTCACCTAACATAACATTTTAGAAGAGGAAATTGTTCAAAATATTACTGAATGGACATGAAATAATTTAACTACCTAAATACAAATTAATAAAACTACCTGAACTTTTTAATCATATTTGGAAAAAATTGTAATAGGTTAAATAATCTTATCAATTTCAGACCTAGATCTTGATTACTGAAAACAAAATTTATTATAAAAAATTGTTCAAGGTTATTACAAGGAGACAGGTATTGTTTGTTTCTTTTTCTTTTTTTTTTTTTTTTTAACCATACGCGGGCCTCTCACTGTTGTGGCCTCTCCTGTTGCGGAGCACAGGCTCTGGACGTGCAGGCTCAGCAGCCATGGCTCATGGGCCCAGCCGCTCCGCGGCATGTGGGATCTTCCCGGACCAGGGCACGAACCCGTGTCCCCTGCATCGGCAGGCGGACTCTCAACCGCTGCGCCACCAGGGAAGCCCTGTTTCTTTTTCTTTAATTTCTTCTTTTACTGTTTAAAATGCTACAATGTGCATTCTCTGGGTTTTCTCTATGACATTGGTCCTGACAATTAGCAAATCCTACAATAAAAGTTAACAGCATGAACTGTATCTGAGTGACTATTCTTGAAGTATTTTATTTGGCAGGTAAGCCAGAGACATTTTACCTCATGGACAGCTAGATCTGTAAAAATCACAGTCTGTGTCAAGTGCTTTACAATTTCCAAAGAATGAATATTTTATAAATACCCTTAAAGATCAAGAGCTATAAAAGTAAAAGTTTACAAAATTCAGACCAATAAAATAAATGTCTGATTTGGGACAGGTACACAACAATAGGATCTGATTGGCTCTTGAGTTAAATGAAAGATGCATGCCTTTCTAAGTACATCCTTTCAAATCACATTTTTTTAATCTTATGCTGGTCAAAAACAAAACAAAAACAAACAAAAATAACGTTGTTCATTTGTGCATTAGTTACCTACTACCACAATTATGCTAGCCGGCCTGACCTTCAGATAACCTAAAATAACCTCTTCTGGGAAGACTCTGTGGTCTGTCATCCTCCAGTGGGTAAACGTGGGCATATTCTTATGTCATTCCAAGAGAAACAAGAGAGAAAATGAACACACATTTTCAAGCCTCTTTATGCATCACATATTTTAACATCCTGTTGGCCTAAGTGAGTTACATGACTGAACTCAGAATTCGGGACTGGGCAAATAGACTCAAGGTTTTTAGTAAGAGAAACTGCAAAGTCATATAGCAAATAACGTGGATATGAGGAAGAAGAGTGAAGAATGTTGGCCATCATTGCAATCAATCTACTATACCTTGCATGTTATCGCTAATAAAAGTACATCCATCCTTGCCCTCTGCTATAGACTATAATTGTATATATTGAAGAATCACTTATATTTGCATCTTATGGCTGGGTGAAAATAGAAAAATTAGTCAAATTTTTCATAGACGAATGATCATGAAGTTCCTGGCTCTGTTGCTGATAAAAACAAACAAGCAAACAAACAAAAACAAATTATGAAGTTAAATTGACATTTTAGCTCATGTAATTTTAAATTTCACAGCACCCACAATGGATATTTATATGAGATTTATCTCACTACCCTACCATTTGTGATTAAGAATTGCATCTTTATATTGCGTCCTCCTTAACACCCAACAGTACTCATTAGTTCCTCAGTGTTTGCTGAACTGAGCGGGATGAAATTTTGACAATGTAAGTTCATTAGTAATTCTCTGGTGCTTTATATTTTTCTAAAGCCTTAGCTGAAGGAAAAGGAGAGTGTGCCTAATCCCTTCCTTTTAATCCATGATTCAATTTGGCAGTTCCTGCTCAGATTTTATCAAAGATTATGGTGAAAAGCTAAGAAGATAAAATGAGATTAAAATATAAAAGCTAAGAAGACCAATTCTTTCTGGAATTCCGACATAGAAGAGAATTGGCTAACCCCCATTTCAGGGGTTCAAATGTATGTGAATACATTTGAACATATCAGCTGGCTCTTATTTTTCTATTTGACTGTGTGCATGTGTGTGTTTAATTTAATTATTTTAATATCAAGATTTTGACTAACCGTGAGGGTCGTCTGTAAATCTGAGGGTAGACGATTCCACTCTCAGGCTAGTCTAACCTTCTCACATGACATATTCAACCCCAAAGAAACATATATTTCTTTTTACTCAGAATGATTATTAAGATTGTTACTCTCATGAACTTAATATTCTGGTTACCATAATATTGTCATCTCTAACAAATTTGTAGGAGAATCTTGATATATTTAAATGTAATAAAATGTAAAACATAAATAAGGTATCATTTAATGATTGAAAGGCATTCAGTTCTTACAATTCCTCAGGATCATTATAATAGTAAGGTATAATAAACTAAGCAAAGTCTATATCATTTTCATATATATTGTTAAATACCTGTTAGAATGAACCTCTATTATCTTATTTTTAATACGTTATTATCATCACCAGCATAAGGAGTTTATACATTAAGATTAGAAATATAACTTCAATCCACAGAGAAGAAAATTTTGTGAATGCTTTCTTGCACTAACTGTATGTTTACAAAAAAGATTCTTATTAATAATTCAGTATATAAAACTGTTTAGTAGATTTCTAAAATACAGTTAAGTTCTGAGGAATTCTTCATTTCACATAGGGTTCCAAGTCCAGCAAACACCTTTTTTATCACCATTTCTACAGAGGAAAGAAACACTTTGCTTAAAAAATAATTCATATTGAGGAGAAAAGGATTAAGAAAGTGGCTACATTTTCCCTGTTGAGAGCTGCTTTGACCTGTTACTATTGCTAATACTGATCAACCATTGCACACTTAACCTTCAACACATTGATACACTGCTGAGTTTATATCCATGCAACATGTGCATGCAGGTGTCAATTTATTGAATTTTATATTCTTCTTGTTATATTATTATAATTGTAGAGCAAAAGTTGTAAAACGTTATGAAAGCACTGCAGAGTTTAAACAGATCACTGATGAAATAATACACTAGTGTGACATCATTCAACAGATATGCACAAGTGGAGTTCCTGGCCTCCTGATACAATTTTTCCAACATACGCACTAGAGAGTCATCAAACGTTCTTTTTCCAAACTATGTGACTAAATTTAAAAGACCTTTCAAGGACCTAACTGCTTACTTAGCCTGATTGCATTTATACTCTAAGCGCATTTGCTTTTGTGATGGCCACAAGTAACAGTGAAATATCGAGGATGTTTAAGTTATTCAAAAGAAAGGTATTGCTGTGGCATCCATTCAAATACATTCACAGGGGAGGTATTTTGAGAAAGGGCAGATGGTAGCATTTCCCAGAACATCTGTTACCCATCATTCTTTCACCGAGCGACCCAGATGCTGTTGACAACTTGTATGTAAATCATGCTGACAATTTGTTCAGTGTCTCTCCTGCTGAGACTGAGGTTGTCCTGGTCATACCATTTATCAGATATAGGAGATACTGCAGTCCTACAAGTACAGTTCCAGCTGTGTCTGGACCAGAAAATAAAACAGCCATTAAATCAATGGAACGATTTATCTACCTTGAAGTTATCTCCATATTACAGCAAAGATTTCCTACCTCAACTTTCCTCGTCTTATCTGAAGGTGTACATTAGATATTAAATGCTCTACAGAATAGGAGAATGCCATATTGCTTCCTGATTCTCATCCTTAACTTCTCTTATTATTTGTTAGGGGTAATCATTTCTTTGACCTTGCATTTTAAAATTACTTTCATCTCAGGGAAATGACATATAAGAGGGAAATTATGCATGCACTGCTATATAAATGTCAGATTTTTTAGTTTGCAAATGCCTGCTATAAAATATTCACAGTACAGAAGTTGATTTACAATCCATTTCAGTCTGTAATCTATCTTATTCTAATTTTATACCTTGTATCAAGTGCATTTTTCACATTGATGAAAAGAAAACAAATAGAAAAAAAATCATATCTTTAATTAATATACCTATGCAAAGGATAAACTAAAACAACCATTGGCATTTATTAAATGATTATAGCTTTTCTAAACAAACTTAACTAGGTCATAATATAGGTTGTAAAGAGGGAAAGTGCATAGTTAAATTTCAAAATACCTAAACCTATAAAGGCATTATATATAACCAAACTTCCTATTATAATAATGAAGATAAAAAAATAAAAATTGAGTTAAGTAACTTTAATATAAATTTGCACATCAAAATACCCATTTAATTTGTAAAGTAAATAAACTTTACTTTGGAATGTTGATTAATCTCCTTCAAAAGTAATTGATTTTATCGCAAGCATTTTTGTTATACAATTATAGGTTAACTGGGACAACTGGGAAAAATACATTGAGCTATAAAATATCACAAGTATGTTTTATAAATAGCTTTAAACTTATTATATATATAAAAATTCCAAAGTAAAACCAGTAACTGTTAGATTGGCCCTCTACCTTATTAAAACGTGCTCTGAACAGAACAATAATTTTTGCACTCTAAATGGAGGTAAAGATACTTTCACATGCATTCTCTTTCAGGTAACCAGCCTATTAAATTATAATTGTTTTAGACAAAAAGCAATGTTAAATCTCAGTTGCACCTAAGACTGAGTTTCCTGGACACATAATTTGGGATACCTAATCTACGTAAAATGTCATAGAATTTTAACCAACTTCTTGGATGAGGATTTCTTTTTATATATATATATATAAATTTATTTATTTAATTTTATTTATTTTTGGCTGCATTGGGTCTTCATTGCTGCACGCGGGCTTTTCTCTATTTGTGGCGAGCGGGGGCTACTCTTCGTTGCGGTGCATGGACTTATTGCTGTGGCTTCTCTTGTTGCGGAGCATGGGCTCTAGGTGCACGGGCTTCAGTAGTTGTGGCACGCAGACTCAGTAGTTGTGATGCACGGGCTTAGTTGCTCTGCGGCATGTGGGGTCTTCCCGGACCAGGGCTCGAACCCGTGTCTCCTGCATTGGCAGGTGGATTCTTAACCATTGCACCACCATGGAAGCCCAGATGGGGATTTCTTTAAAAAAATCTTTTGGCAATGGGTGGTAGAAGTAAAAGATTCATCTATAATTTAGGTTTATATGCACTAGAATTTGTGCATATGTGTAACATCTGGAAATAGTACTCATTATTTGTCACTTGCTTAAACATAAATAGTATGATAAAATCAAGTTTAGCAAAACAGTATTTTTATATTATTATAATATATTTGGAACAATATAAATTTTCTAACAAAACATCCCAAATATTATGGCACCATAACAAAGTATTTATTAAGCAATATTAATGTGTGTTCCCATATAGGTCAATTAGTTAAGTTAGTTACGTTAGTTAAGTGGATCATAGAGTTAAGAAGTGCCACGTCTGGGGTTTTATCTGGGGTTTTATTTTCTTACTAATCAAGTAGTTTCAGAACAAGAAAATCTCTGCTCATTACTGTATGTGTATCTACTAATTAACATACACATGTGCATGCACACACACACACTTTTACACTACTGGATCAAACCAAATAGATCTAAGAAGAATCTAAGGGGCAAACATAGTCTTGTATACTCTGAGTAGCCAAGTTTGTCCAAGTTAATCTGTATTGAGTAGCTCCAGCACTGTACCTATAGGACAAGATCATGTTGTAAAAGTAACTTTGACCTAAAACTCTTGATCTGAGTTATATTTCTTCAAGACCTTATGGATCTGTCCGTTGAAACACTAAGCTCATCAGAGACCTCGTCCTATTGACAGATTTCGTGAAGTCACAAACTAGTGAGCATATATTATAGTTTGCCTAAGACATTTCCATTATGGTTGTTTTCCTGAACAGTTAATAATGCCCCCATTCTCTCCAAAATGTTCAGGTTTGGGTGATAAATTGTGTGGTCACAACACTTACTAACTGTCCAAGTGCATCATGGTGCTGAAACAAATCTCTATCAGTTCATATCTGGGAATCTTTTGAAGCAGCTTTGTTTCTGATTTATGAATTATGCATCCTGAGTGTTTGGGTCAGTTTCCCCACAACACATTTAAGTGGTTCCTTGTTAGGTGTCTTTAAAAGGAACTGTAGCATAGTCCAGTTAATATTAACTTTCACACCGTGATTCTAAAAGAAAACTATAGTTAGCTCCTCATATACTGGCAAGCAGGGATACTTACTGTTTTTAGCACCCTAGAAAGCATTACATAAAGGGAAGTCTGTTTTCATCTGTGGCTGACAACTTGACTAGTCTCAGACACAGAGAGAAAATAACAAATGTGAAAAGTGTTTAAGTGGGAGATGCTTCTCTGCATTCCAATTTGTCAGGACCTTTCACTAATAAAAATGCAAGACTCCAGGAAACTCAGGGGACAAGTTATTGTTCATAGTTGGTCCCCAAATGTATTCTGATATGAAGAGCAAATCACCTTCTTAAAACGTGGTCAGGTGCACATCCTCTGTCTTATGTATATATTAGAGCAATAGATCTTATTTCATTCGATACAGAAATACATTTGTCTTGCTGGCTCAAAAGTACAAAATACATTTGCTTTAAGTCGAACATAAAAAAGTCAAGATCCTCTGAAAAGCATAGATGTCAATAATTAAGTCAACTAGCTATGAAAAGAATAAACTCTTTTTAATTGGTAATTTCTCTCTTTCCAACCAAGATTACATCCATGGACATTAGTGCTATATGAAATTCAGCAACATCACTTTGTACTACAAAACACACCTCTGCTGAGTCAACTTGAGAGTGTGTTAAAATACCAAGAGATGGAGCTGGTGACAAGATGCCTCTGAAATGATAGGCTCAGGATAAAACCAGATTAAAACTGGTTTTAACACATACCTATCCCAATCCAAGCAGTCATAGTTTATGACATTCATCAAATTCTGGAATCTTTCTAGGAATTATTATTTTCAGAAAGGTGAGCTGAGTATACATTATCTCTCCTTCGTGCATCAAATCCAATACATTTCTGAAATATTAAAAATTAATAAAAATATAAAATATATATCTATATTCAAAAGCGAGAAGGAAGAAATTTGTTTGATCAGAAACTGTGAGAAATGCCTCAAAGTTTAAATATAAAGAGGAACAGAATAAAGATCAGAATTATAGTTCGGGAGGCCTGCAAGGATATTTCTATATCCTTTATAACCCTTTATATTCTTTCCCCTTCTACCAGGTCTAAATATATTTTTTGACCAAAGTAAAAATGGGTAAATCACATCAATTTCTTTGAATGCCAGGGAGATGATCTCTGAGACTGTTCATAAAATAGAATCTGATTTCTCAAAATTTTGGATACATGTTCTAATACAATGGAGAACAATATGCTGTAACATTCATGGTTTCCTCAGAACTTGCATGAAATCATTTTAGTTGCCTGACTCTAAACAGGAAATCTTTCAATGTCTGTAGAGCCTATGCACCCAACAACTGATACTTCAGCAGCAGAACCCTAGATGTACATAGCTTTTCAGAGTTTCATCCATATATAATCCAAATTAACAGGATCCTTCCACTGTGTGGCACTGCTTAAGTACTTCCTGGTCAAATTATTTTATAATCAGATTCGTGAGTCAAATCTAGAGGGAAATTTCCTTATATTCCCTAAGGATGATACTATTGGTGACTTAATGTTTGGTATTTCCTAACCTGTAAGCATTCTTGACAGAAAAGTACTAGAACATTTGAAGATGATCACACTGTTTCCCTCTCCAAGCATATTTGTTTATGTAACTACAATGTTAAATAAGAGGCAAAAAAAATTAATAGCTCCTCTCTATATCCCAAGCAATATTCTGTTACCTAAAAAACAGATAATGCCTCCATCTGAATTGTTCCTTCTGTAAGTTACAAAAACAAACAGATATTAAGTACAATTTCATTACCACTTACCACTGTTATTTTTTGTTTTACCTCCATTCTTATGCTAATATAATCATATATTCAACAGATATTTAATAAGGAACAAATAGGTAATAGGTAATTTTATAGAAAAATCAAAGAATAAACTACATTTGTCTTTGTTTTAACAGAAATAATTTATGAGTAGACCATATCAGATACGACTATTTACTAATCTTTGTCAGTCTAAGAATTAGTATAAGAGAAATGGCTTCTTGACAAAGCATGTCACGATCTGAAACATTTTAAAGAGGATTGTGGGGATTTTGTGTGATATCTTTTCATGTAAGAACATGAATTCAGGCATTTTAAAGACTGAATTAAATACAAACATCAGCGAAAAAGGAAGACATGGATTCTCTATTCTACTCATGTGCTTTTATTATAATGGAACAAGAACCAACACAAAAAGCAATCTTCCTAGGAATGTAACTAGCATAAAAGAATAAAAGTCCCGGGCTTCCCTGGTGGCGCAGTGGTTGAGAGTCCGCCTGCCGATGCAGGGGACACGGGTTTGTGACCTGATCCGGGAAGATCCCACATGCCGTGGAGAGGCTGGGCCCGTGAGCCATGGCCGCTGAGCCTGCGCGTCCGGAGCCTGTGCTCCACAACAGGGGGGGCCACAACAGTGAGAGGCCCACGTACCGCAAAAAATTAGTTTTAATTAAGTGAACATATCCTTAGCCAGAAATATTAGTTTCTTAGTGCTGCCATAATAAAATTCCACAAACTAAGTGGCTTAAGCAATGTAAAAGTGTTGTCCTACAGTTTTGGAGCCTGGAAGCCTGAAACTCTGGTGTCAGCAGGGCCATGCTCGCTCTAAAATCTGCAGGGACTCTTCTGGCTTCTGTTGGTTTGCCAGCCATCATCGGTGTTCCTTGTTGCAGCTGCATAACTCCAATCTTTGTGTTTATCATCATGTGGCATTCTCCCAGGGTTTCTCTGTCTTCACATAGTGGTCTTATAAAACACTTGTCATATTGGATTAAGAGCCCACTTTATTCCTTAACCAACTACACGTTCAAAGACCCTATTTCAAAATAAGATGAGAGGTACTTGGGGTTAGGACTTCAATACATCTTTTTGATGGAATGCAATCCAACCCATAACATTTGATATTCTTTATTATTAACAACAACAACAACATAAACTAACTCAATTTATCTAGAATATTTTGGATACATTTGCCTGCAAACTTTTTTGCTGGAGAATCAACCAAGCATCTCTGCCATCCAGGGATATTATTGAATTGTTATAAGGGTAAAGAGTATGAATGCTCTGAAAATTTTGCAAATTAAATTGTATTGCCATAGGCAATGATTTATAATTATGGTATTTCAATCAAACGTTTGCCCAAGTTGAGGGGTATGTATAACTACATGAAGAAAACCCTGGTATGCTCTACTAATGCTGGAACTTTTCTCTGAGTAGAGAAGAGAAAACTCTGCAGCTGAAAGAAAATATAGCTTTCCCTTTCTAACCTTCAAAACACAATGATTTAACTCATGCCTTCTTTTGGATCTGAGATAACTCAATGGCGTTGACCATAAAACACGGAATGCCGTCATGAACACAGTTGTCTTGACTTAAGTGTAAATTCTCCTTATGTGGTAAAGAGAACTGTCCCCCGAGTTGATCACAGTACAAAGCCACTGACAGACTCAGTGATTATCTTCTTGAACTAGCAGGAGATGGGAGCCTACATGATGGAATTCAAAATGAAATACAGATGAAAACATCTCTAACATTTCATGGTAATAGCCAAATTCAGCAAAGATATTCAAAATATTTAACAACCATTCAAGAAGAAGCACAGGCCAATCAGAATAAATACTGCCCTTAAATAAACAGTATGTCTTTACCAATGCAGACCAGCTGAATGTCTCTCCTAGGCAACAATAGCAATTGTATTTGTTATTTCTGTGACTTTATATAACATTCTTCTGCAATAGGGATTTCTTGAATAGATTAGTAGATTAATAAGAAAATCTATTAAAATTTTAATTTTAATACATGATTAGTGATTCTTTTTGAAAATGTTTGTATTATTGGATGCTTTTAATTTGTTAGAAATTTTAGAATACCTTAAAATAGGAACTGTAAGACACTTGCAAAATTAGTATCATATGAATCTTGTAGGGGAGCAAAATCTGCCATGCCAAAATGTGTCTCTTTGTCGCAAGCATTATTTTAGGGTGATTTTTTTTAAAATTTATTTTATTTTATTTATTTATTTTTGGCTGCATTGGGTCTTCGTTGCTGCACACGGGCTTTCTCTAGTTGTGGCGAGTGGGGGCTACTCTTCATTACAGTCCACAGACTTCTCATTGCAGTGGCTTGTCTTGTTGCAGAGCACAGGCTCTAGGCATGCAGGCTTCAGTATTGTGGCATGCAGGTTCAGTAGTTGTGGCTCACAGGCTCTAGAGCACAGTCTCAGTAGTTGTAGTGCACGGGCTTAGTTGCTCCGCGGCATGTGGAATCTTCCCAGACCAGGGATCAAACCCGTGTACCCTGCATTGGCAGGTGGATTCTTAACCACTGCGCCACCAGGGAAACCTCTAGGCTGATTATTTTTCAGAAACTGAAGACTCTGGAAGTTTTTCTTTTTACCTTCCCCCTTAACTGCCTACAAGAATTTAGATAGAGGAAGAGAGTTATCACCAAAGATAACTACGAAGATTATGAGCTGCTTTTGGTAACCTCAGTAGAATTTAGCAAGGATTCTTTGTTCAAAGTCTTCTCTGTGTGCCATTATCTCTGCATGGAAGGAAAGCATTTCTTTACCAAACATTTGCTCTTCACATCTTCCTGCCAGTTATCTTCCTTCCCTTTGAAGACCCAAGCCCTGCCCCCTTCTTAGCTCAGGATGGCATATAAACCTCAATTGTCTGTCCTTGAGCCTCTTATCTTCAGGGTTTCTGTATGTACAAAATTAAATTAAATTCATTTTTCTTTTGTTAATGTGTCTTGTATCACTTAATTATTAGAGCAGCAAAAGAACCTAGAAGAGAAGAAAGAAAAAGTTTTCATTCCTTACAATCTCTATTACATTCTTGAGCTTTTCCAAGATAATGCCAGGACATGATTTCAAGTTAGTCATATTCTAATACATTCAATGAAATTTATATTATTTGTAATTTGAATATTAAAGGCAATTATTATGTGTTTATATAATATATTATATATATTATATCAATTGCACTGTAGTTTGCCAAGGTAGTTTTTCTTCCTTTGATTGGTCCTTACTAAGTCTATTAAACATCCTCACAGTTAGCAATAAACTGTGAGATATAGGCAATACTATCTTCCTAATTAAAGGAAAGAAAGTATTCCTTGTCCTTTTTCCTGCGTTTTTCTTAAAGGAGTATTACTCAAGAATAAAGATACAATAATGTCATTGTTTGTTTTAAAATCAGTTTAATGTATGACTAAGGTACGAAAATGGAGATTTTTTTCTTTTTGTATAAGGTATTTTTCCTAAAGGTATTTATTTGGTCCATCTAATCTGCTTATTTCTCTAAGCCCAATTATGCCACCTTTAGTGATAAAATATTTAAATATTTATTGGGTGCCTTTATCATGAGCTTATAAAAACATTTTGTTGTTATTGTTGTCATTATTGTTTGAAAGTAATATCACTCATTGCTTTGGGGAAAAAAGAGTCAGTTTTAAATAAAATGAACATGTAACAGAATCTAGATCTTATTTCTAAAACACAGAAGAACTACCTATTTTCTAAGTTTGTGTTTATACATTATTGTTGTGCTAAAACATTGAGTGCTACTCTAGTAGAATTTGGAGCATTACAAAAATCCTAAATCATGCCAGACAATGGTTTGTTCTCAAAGTTTCACACATGGTTAGTAAACAAAATCCTATTTAATCCACTGCACCGAGTAAGAAAAAGTGTGTGAGTGTTTTGTTGTTTTCTGCTCTGGTTATTACTGGCATTGCTTTTGCTCCAGGAAGCTTTTCACCCAGTTTTAGTATTTTATTTTATTTTATTTTTTGACTTGTGGATTCTTTTTTATTGTATTTACTTTGATGACGTGGTATAGACCAGTTCTAGTATTTTAAAATGAGCTGTTACTAGATTACAGGAGCACTTGTGTCTTTCCATTCAAGGTTAGCAGGACATCCTAGCCTCTATCCTCCTTCTTTCATCTCTAAGGATATTCAAACCAACAGAGGTGGATTTAAAAGAGAGCATGATGCTACCAGAAAACTAATAGAGCTAATAAATGAATTTGATAAAGTAGCAGGATACAAAATTCATGCACAGCAATCTCTTGCATTCCTATACACTAATGATTAAAATTCTGAAAGAGAAATTAAGAAAACATTCCCATTTACTATTGCAATAAAAAGAATAAAATACCTAGGAATAAACCTACCTAAGGAGACAAAAGACCTGTATGGAGAAAACAATAGACATTGATGAAAGAAATTAAAGATGATACAAACAGATGCAGAGATATACCATGTTCTTGGATTGGAAGAATCAACATTGTGAAAATGTCTATACTACCCAAAGCAATCTACAGATTCAATGCAATCCATATCAAACTACCACTGGCATTTTGCACAAACTAGAACAGAAAATTTCAAAATTTGTATGGAAACACAAAAGACCCCAAATAGCCAAAGCAATCTTGAGAAAGAAAAATGGAGCTGGAGGAATCAGGCTCTCTGACTTCAGACTATACTACAAAGCTACAGTAATCAAGACAGTATAATACTGGCACAAAAACAGAAATATAGATGAATGGAACAGGATAGAAAGCCCAGAGATAAACCCATGCACATATGGTCACCTTATTTTTGATAAAGGAGGCAAGAATATACAGTGGAGAAAAGACAGCCTCTTCAATAAGTGGTGCTGGGAAAACTGGACAGCTACATGCAAGAGAATGAAATTAGAACAGTCCCTAACACCATACACAAAAATAAACTCAAAATGGATTAAAGACCTAAATGTAAGGCTAGATACTATAAAACCCTTAGAGGAAAACATAGGCAGAACACTCTATGACATAAATCACAGCAAGATCCTTTTTGATCCATCTCCTAGAGAAATGGAAATAAAAACAAAAATAAACAAATGAGACCTAATGAAACTTAAAAGCTTTTGCACAGCAAAGGAAACCATAAACAAGATGAAAAGACAACCCTCAGAATGGGAGAAAATATTTGCAAATGAAGCAACTGACAAAGGATTAATCTCCAAAATTTACAAGCACCACATGCAGCTCAACATCAAAAAAACAAACAACCCAATCCAAGAATGGACGGAAGACCTAAATAGACATTTCTCTAAAGAAGATATACAGATTGCCAACAAACACATGAAAGAATGCTCAACATCACTAATCATTAGAGAAATGCAAATCAAAACTACAATGAGGTATCATCTCACACCAGTCAGAATGGCCATCATCAAAAAATCTACAAACAATAAATGTTGGAGAGGGTGTGGAGAAAATGGAACCCTCTTACACTGTTGGTGGGAATGTAAATTGATACAGCCACTATGGAGAACAGTATAGAGGTTCCTTAAAAAACTAAAAATAGAACTACGATACAACCCAGCAATCTCACTACTGGGCATATACCCTGAGAAAACCATAATTCAAAAAGAATCTAATAAGAACCTGCTGTATAAAAAAAATAAACAAAATAAAATTCGAAAAAAAATATTGATCACTTAGACTTGTCACTATGAGCCACAAAGGTTTTTAAACCCTATGAATAAGTGTCTGTTGGTCTCCTTGTACATGACCAAATTTCATAGGGTTTGTGTGCCCTTTAACAAGCTCCTGGGAGGAGGTGGGTTCTTGGTGTCAGATTGTAGAGCTATTGCAAAAAAAAAGAGGTATATACCACAATGTTCATTGCAGCTCTATTTACAATAGCCAGGACATGGAGGCAACCTAAGTATCCATTGAAAGATGAATGGATAAAGAAGATGTGGCACATATATACAATGGAATGTTACTCAGCCATAAAAAGAAACAAAATTGAGTTATTTGTAGTGAGGTTGATGGACCTAGAGTCTGTCATACAGAGTGAAGTAAGTCAGAAATAGTAAAACAAATACCGTATGCTAACACATATATATGGAATTAAAAAAAAAGAATGGTTCTGAAGAATCTAGGGGCAGAACAGGAATAAAGACATAGACGTAGAGAATGAACCTGAGGACACGGGGAGTGGGAAGGGTAAGCTGGGATGAAGTGAGAGAGTGGCATGGACATATATACACTACCAAATGTAAAATAGATAGCTAGTGGGAAACAGCCACATAGCAAAGGGAGATCAGCTCGATGCTTTGTGACCACCTAGAGGGGTGGGATAGGGAGGGTGGGAAGGAGATGCAAGGGGGAGGAGATATGGGGATGTATGTATATGTATATGTATAGCTGATTCACTTTGTTATAAAGCAGAAACTAACACACCATTGTGAAGCAATTATACTCCAATAAAATGTTAAAAAAATAATAAAATGAAAAAAAATAAAAGAGATCATGAGATATTTTCCTGTATGAATTTTAAAAAGTATGTTGGTTTATGTTGATATGTTTAAAAATATCCTGGCTAATACAAATTAATTTCTCCAAATATTTTGTTTCATTTATTTATTTTTGATTCACTAGGCATATAATTTAAGTTGTTGATTCCTAAATAACAACTCAATGTACTTTTAGTACATTCTTTCAAGGTGATAACTAACAGTATTGATTGTTTCACTTAAGGCAATTATCAATTCTTAAATGATTTAAGAAGATTAGCACTGACTCCACCCATGATCTTGCCCTGGGAGTCCCAATGTCACCAAATGCTAAGACTGACATTATCTTAGAAAAAAATTCCCTCAGCCTCTCCGCCACCTGTCTTTGTGTCTTGTTATCCACTTTACCATTCTACCATCTGCTGCACCACTGAAGTGACCTATAATTAAGAACTTTGAAGAAAATCCACTCTAAATTATGATTGGACACAGTCTTTCATGGCCCTTAAAATATAACATTGTTTCTGTTTTTGCTATTAGTCAAGAATTCCCTTGCATGGGAACATCGAGAAGACTGGCATGTGTATGGAATAACCTTACTGTCTTAATGACCACTAATTATGCATTTTGTTTTTCAAACAATACAGATATATGAAAACACACAGCTGCTTCTCCAAGAAAGAAGATGAAAGATTTTATCTGGTGGAGATATTTTATTATATTTCCCTGCTGGGAATATGATATGTATTTTTGGTTTTTCTTAAATAATTTCTGTACCATGAAGATACTTTTAATTTTCTTTAAAAGCTGTATTATAATTCTCTTATTAGTATATTTTAAATATAATATAGAATGTTTTGGCCATATAAAATATGTGTTTTGCAAGGAAAACAAGAACAGCTAATCTGGAAAACCTGCTTTAAGAGATCAATTATGTAATGTGCATAATATTGTAAAATTTCATGAATTTTATTTTAATATCTGCATTCCAAGTGCCAGATGTTCCCATAATGATAAATCCTGTGAGAAGAGGAAATTTTCTCACTTTATTTTTAATGATTTCAAAATTTATTCAACTCACAGATTTGCAAAACACACTGCAGATATGTTCTTGAATTTCCATATTTTCTGCTTCTTAAGACAACACATTGCCATTTGGAGTAACTTTTATGGCAAATTAAACTATATCATTTGGAAGTATGTCAAACATTACTAAGTAAAAGGGAGATGAAAAAAGTGTCTAGATTATTAAAAACAATTGAGTGAATTCACTCTTATAAACCCTTCTCATCTAGAAATATCATGGCAGATATTTTTAACAGATCTCTAAACATGTTCAACTATGTAGGTGCTGTTTGAAGCCTCAGCACAGTCTCCAGGCATGTCCTTCAACACCTCTAGGCTTACATCCCAAGCCCTTCATCCACTGTTGGATAACTATCACTGCTAGGGTGATCTTACATACCAGCGAATCAAAAACTCTTTCCAAACTCCTATTTCTTATGTTGAAGTTTTAGACCTTTGGGAAATACATCGCGGACCAAACTCTCCTTCACCTCCCAGTCCATCAACAATGTGAACATAAGAACATAAGTTCTGCTTTCCAAACTAAATATTTCTTTTTTTTTTGGTACGCGGGACTCTCACTGCTGTGGCCTCTCCCGTTGCGGAGCACAGGCTCCGGACGCGCGCAGGCTCAGCGGCCATGGCTCACGGGCCCAGCCGCTCCGCGGCATGTGGGATCTTCCCAGACCGGGGCACGAACCCATGTCCCCTGCATCGGCAGGCAGACTCTCAACCACTGCGCCACCAGGGAAGCCCCAAACTAAATGTTTCTAACTCTTTTTTATAGATCCTGAAATAACAAGAATTTTGTAATACTTTTAACATCCTAGTGGTACTCTAAGACATACAATACTTATTTTAATATGCTGATGAATTGTCATGTTGTATGAAATAAATGGATCTTTACCCTCTTTAAGCCATTACTGCTGATCATCTGAGTGAATAATGAAGAATGTTATGGTCAATAAGGCATATGAGGAGTGGAGGGATAACTTAGTGGACGCATCTAATTCCTCAGTGCCTTAAATATGTATATGTGTTTTTATATATGGTATTAAAATCATGTTGACAGACAGCTATCATAGTTATTTACCAGCATCTGTGCATATAGTTATGCTATGTAATCTTGCTATATAGTCAAGAGGGACAGACAGTAAATTATACATTTAATAGATTGTCTCTACTTTTCAAAATAATTGTAACAAAATATATGTGTATGTATGTATACACATATACAAAATATATACATATATAAAATAATTGTAACAAAATATATGTGTATGTACACAGGTGCACTTATATGCATATACAAACACACACACTTACACACACATACATACATTCATATAGTACATGATATATGAAGACTGTTGTCTGAGGAAGTTTCTGAGATATGGTCCAAAATATTCACTATGATGTTCAAATTTACTGATCTTTGAATGACAAAAATAATTAAATTTAACCCCAGTAGAGTGAAAACACTATAAAGATACTATTGTCCTCCTTTTCTTATTGTTTATTCTTCCTCACTCATTTTAGATAAATCAATGAGCAGAAATGAAACAAATATGTGAGACTTTTTTTTTGCGATACGCAGGCCTCTCACTGTTGTGGCCTCTTCCCTTGCAGAGCACAGGCTCCAGACACGCAGGCCCAGCGGGCATGGCTCACTGGCCCAGCCGCTCCGTGGCATGTGGGATCTTCCCGGACCAGGGCACGAACCCAGGGGACTCTCAACCACTGCGCCACCAGGGAAGCCCAACATGTGAGACTTTTAAAGGCCAGCTGCTACTGTTGGCATGTATTTGAAGCTAATGGCTCATCTTCAAGTACAGTGCCTATTTTGCTAAAACTGAATCCTCTTTCATTCTGATAGCCTATGTTTCTGAGCCAAAATCAGGGGACAGTTCTTGGATTCCAGAATCTCTTATTTGAGAGCATTGCAGGATAAACAGATGCAGTGTAGGGGAGAAGGAACATGTTTTTATCCTCATTCAGATCTGAATGATGCTTCATCTTTAGTTCATGCTATTATTTTAAAAGAAAATTACAGGAAAATATTACCTATAAATTATCAAAGATATGCTCTATGTTTAAATACTGTATACATTTTTACTTTATTATTTTATAACTGAACCAGAAATATTTGAAATTAAATATACTTACACCACTCTAAAACATTTCAATTATATGTATATAATATTTGCTTGTTGATGTAATTTGGCATTCTAGCATTTTGCCTATTGATATTTGTGTTATTTTTCAATAATTTCCAAATGGCATAATTCACAAAATGTAACAGGGAGCTTCATTTTAGGACAGTGCAAGCGATACTTTGCCAGTTACAAAACTGATGTCTTTTATTTTGTTAAAATGGTGATTTGACCTTCGTTTCCAATTTTTCTGAATTTTAGAAAACATCCATTTAACAGTGTTCAAATGAACAAACTGAAATAAACAAATTGGACAATTTAGTGACAATGTAGTTAAATAAACTGCTCAAAGTGATGGCTTCTTTAATTGAACAGCAATCAATTTGATGAATTATGTCATTATGTTAGACTGTTTCACAGTCGACCTGTCGTTTTACTTCTCTTGAGGATTTACATCACTTGCCAAAACTAATTAAGAAATACAGGTTTTGTATTAATTACACATATATTATATATATTATATATACATGCACACACATATTTATGTCCACTTAAGTGTCTCTACATATGTACATGTAAACATATATGTCTATGTATTTGCACCACATATAAAAAGAGTTGACAACAATAGAGAAGGAGGACATACTGCATAGTTCACACACACATATGTATTCATACACATTTACATATGTATTCATATATAAAATTATACATATATAATTTATGTGGTGAGAAAATGTAAAAACTATTCTAATTCTTTAAATTAGTCCTCAATCTATTCCATCATAAGTCTTTTCTGACTATTCATTTCCCAGACACAATAACACATTATGAAATTAATGTATAGATAAGTCTGAATAAATTTTTCTCCTTATTAAAAATAATAAAAAACATAATGAAATGTGATTGGAATACACATGAAACATTAGAGTAGATGCATTTCTATTAAGGCCATCAGGTATATAATTATGATGATAATGATGATGATGGTGATTTTTCAGTACAGTTAGTCCAGAGAGATGTAGAAGATATAAGACAACTGGAAAGAAATATGCAGAAGTATGATTTTTTTCACAAAATTTAATTTGATATCTGTAAAACCCATGAGAATAATTCAAGAAAATTAACAATTAGAAACTTAATGAGACAGCCTTCCTCTGTCCTCCAAACCCTTCTATCATGCTTGGTTACTTCATCATCCACAGAGATGAATCAACCAAACTCCTAGACAATCAGTTCCCTCATCTGCTTATTTACCTTCTCCCAACTCCTTAGCATCTCCTAATGTGACACTGAACTCTCCCCAGAAATCTCAGTTTACTCCTTCCTTTTCTTCTAGGTCAATTACATTCACAGAAATTCTTTTTATCTCTTTGAGACTCGAATCCACTTTCATGTTCTATCTTCCTCCATCTCCCTGTAAACTTAATTCTATTTTTCATAATTAGAACTTGTCACATTAATATTTTCTACTGCTTTTTCCTTCCCTTTTTCTAACATACTCACTTGGCAAACTACCAAACTTGGATCTATCTTGTAATCCAGGCCTACATGCAAACTTTGAGAAATTTCTGGAATAAATTGCACAACCAAATTGAATGAATACAGTAATTTTAAAATAAAAATAAACACTCTAACTAGCACTCAATACCAACAATTACCTTTTAAAAGAATGTAGTATAGAAAAGAAACATTTATAATAACAATAGTTAAGGAAATGACAAACAACTAGGGTACGCAAGATTTGTTAGATAATTATAAAGTTGAACTGGAAATGAAAAACAACTTCAAAGAATGGAAACACATAATTTTTTTCTTGAATATATATACTCAATGTTGTAAGTATTATAAATAGAAAAATTTCTTTTAGCTATTATTTAAGCTCAAAGCATCTATAAGATGATCATTAAATTAGGAAAAATTCTAAATATTACACAAATAATAAATTATAATTGGCTATCTGAGAAAATTATTTAAAAATGAATAGCAAAATGATTAAAGTTATAATAATTAGACGTTTGACTTTAATTTACAATTATGCAGATTAATGGAATTTAGTGAATAGTAATAGACACAAATATAATGGATATTTAGTATATAAAAAGGACCCATTGAAAAGCAATACAGAAAAATAAACTACTAATTAATAGTGTTGATACATAAGCCCAACTATTTTTAAAAAATAATCTAAATACTAACATAAGCATTCATCAAAATAAATTCTCAAGATATCAGAGATTTAAATTTTAAAAAGTGAAGCCAGAGGAGTATGTGAAAAGGAAGGCAAGAATAAGACAAAAAATAAGATTACAGGACAAATCCAAACATCAAATTTGTCTATCATTATTGTGAATTAATTAAATCACCTTTCAAGTAAAATATTAAACATGAAATTTTAAAATATCAAAATACATCTATGTGCTATTTATTTTTAAAAGAACTGAAAAAATTATGCAGTGAAATTGCATCTGAGAAGCTTTAATATAGAATGCTCTTAAAGACAGATTTTTTTGACATGGAGAAACCAAGTCAAAATATAAGCAAAATACAGAGGATTTGAGTAGCTTAATATAATAAGTAAATTTGTACTCAACAAAACTATAACTGATTTTCTTTCCAAAGACATGTAAACCATAAAGAAAATTTGATGGTGTATGAGGTTGCAAAATAAAGGCCAAAACTTTTAAAATCCACCTTCTTACAGATCATGCTCCCTAAAGACAATGCAATAAAACCAGACATCTACAAAAAATGAATGTTAAATTATAAGTATATCTTCTTGTAATAATGAAATGAAAGTGAGATGAAAGACCATTCTTTTAAAGAGAGCATATCCAAGAAACAGAAAAGCTGTTTTGCCAGAAAATGTACAAAACTGAAAATGTATCAGTTAAGTTTTCTCCTCAGGAAGTTATTTAAAAAATGGAAGAAGTAAATTACTAAGCATTAAATATGAATTATAAAATTGAAAACAATGGTAAAATTTTTGAATAACATGTACAAAACTTAGGCAATCCAAATCAAGAAAAAATGTGTAGGCATCCATTTTAAAAGCATACATAAAAGAATATAACTAGATAAATTATAACTTCTTATCTCAGTAAATATTAAAATGACAAGATGTAAAAATCCCTCCCAAAATGTGTTGACAATTTTCTTGCAGAATCACAAAAACCTATAAAATAATCATAAAAATAGTCAAAGGTTACCCTATAGTAAGGAACATAGCCAAGGTGGTCTTTTAGCTTTTAGCTTCCTCTCTGTCTTATAGCTTTCCCACAGCCTATACCCTCTCCTAGGATTTGTCATTTTCCCCTCAGATCGGCAACGGATTGCCCAACATCATAAATGTTTTGTCCCACGACTGGGCTCACTGTGGATATTCGCATCCGTAACAGGTGTTGGGGGTGAACTGGCATATGTTGGCTTTTATTCCTTCAGTGAATGTGGTCTCATCAAGGCCTTCAAAGACAGGCGCATAGACAGCCAGTCTCATTCCCAACTCCCTAAGAGTTTTTGTACCTCCTTTATAGATTTATAGGGCCCCATGTGCCCAGGGAGATCCCCCTCATTGGGCCCAAACTCCCAGAGGCTAGAATAATCAAATCTATGAGGCGGTGAGAACCTTGAGCTCCCAAGCACCATGTAGGCACTGCTGGAGGGCAGGGTGTGTGGTGATGTTGCTTATTTTCTGTGCCTCCTGCCCAAATCAGAGAACTGCCATCACCACCCCACCCCACCCCCGCCCAGTATCCTATAGCCTCACAAATGATGCCTGGATACTTTCCCTGGCCTTTTACTGAAAGCTGGCAGGTATATCAACAAGCTCAGTGTGAGTATATTCTCTCATCATGAACGTTTCCTGAATTGGGGACTGCCCCACTTGCTGGGGTTGTTGTTGCTGTGTTTTAGTTTTCCTTTGTATTAGGGGTATTTTGTCCATTTCACTGTCAATCATCACAACATCTTCCTCTTTGCTTTCCTCACTTTCCCAGGGATCCCACCTCTTAGGGTCTCACAGGCTTTGCAACAGTGCTCAGACCTTAATTCGAGGCAGCTTGTACTCTCCTAACTTTGCAAAACGGCAAGCTGAGGTCTCCAACTTATTATCCTGCTCTCCCATCTTGTTTGCCAGCCCTGAAGCTAGCAGAGTAGTGGACCTCTGCACTTTCTTCTCTAATCTCATCTCTCCTTCCAAATTTCTAACTCAAGCTTCAACCTCCAGTTGGGGATCGGTGGCCAGCTGACTGCCCACGGCAGAGGCCAGCCCACTGTGCAGCCCTTCGTTTCCTTGCTTTGTTGCAGTACACTATGCACAGTTCCTCACACAAGGCCATCAAACCAACCGGCGTTTTCAGGGCATTCCCATAGTCTACAAGCATTTCTTATGGGTCACACCTCCCCACGAAGAGGTTGATGGCCTCTTTGGGATTTCCCCTGTGGATGCCTCTTTCCTAAGACCCATTTCTTTGGTCTCCTGGCTAACTTGTCAACTGTTGGGTGAAATTTGAAACTGGCCGCTGTACAAGGAGAGGAAGAGAGACCAATGGAAGAGGCAGACCATTCTAGATTAGTAAATGGCAGGTTTAATAAGCAAGGGAACTTACATATGGGGCTTGTTTTGGTAGCCACAAGACAAGTGGATCTCTGAACACGCCCGTCAGAATCTTAAAAGTTTATTCAGAGGCCTTAACTGGGTTTGGGCACATGTTCAGTCCAGATGGTCTCAACAGCACTTTACTCTCTCAAAGCTGTGTCCTTTAAATAGCTCCTAGCATTGGAATGATGGGCAGAACATACATTTCGAGGACAAGGGATGGGTTGAGAAATCTCTGATCACCTGGGTCCAGCCTGCAGGTCAGCCAGCAGTCAAGTCCTCTTGATGACCTCCTCCAACAAGAAGTTTTGAAAATGATGAAGAAACCGAGGAAGTAGGAACTCCAGAAGATAACATTTAAAATGAATACAAGTAGTTCAAAAATGTGCAATTGGTGCAGAAATAAATTAAACATAAATGAAACAGAATATAGAGCCCCAAACCAGTATAATGTTCATTAACTAACATTCATTAGTTTATTCATTAATTAATATTCTAACTTAAAATGTCAAACCTGTGTCTTTGTTCATAGCATGTTATCATCAGTGGGCCAAAACTGGACAATTCCTTTCTTTCATTTTTTTTCCCCTCTATGCTGAATCTCCACTGCCATTTCCCTAACTCCAGTAGATATGCTACTAAAATAATGTTACATGTCCTTGAGTATAGGCATTGAACACATACATTTAGTTGTGTTTTTTAGCCTGTGTACATAACATTTAATTTACATGAATATTTTGCCAGGTACCTTTTTCATTTTTCACTTCTTGATTTTTCTCACTCATCATTATGTGTGTTAGTTCAACCTATGCTGCTGTGTATACATCTAGTTTGTTGTTGACTATATTCCATAGTGTGTGTCTGATAGTTCCATATAATGAAAACTTAGGTTATTTCTAAACGCTCTTGATACCCTCAAATACACTACAGTTACCAACGTGAAGTGTTTTTATGTACCTTTGCAATAACTTCTCTTGTATGTATACAATGGAGATAGATAGATACATAGATACGTAGATAGATAACCTAGGTGAGTCTTGTGGTATACAAATAATTACTTTCATCATGTACTTCCAGATGGCTTTCCAGGTTTGTTGACAAATTTACACTCCCATCAGAGATGCAGAATACTTTCTGCTTTCCAAATCCACATCAAACTTTTGTATTACTTAACTTTTTAGTGTTTGGTCAATGTCATGAGTGTAAAGTCTTCTCTTTTCTTAAATTTGCATTTCTCTGATTACTTGTGAGTTTAAAGAGTTTTTATACTCTTCATCTATTCATAAATGATGAGATACCAAACAATTTAAGATCCACTTCTCCATTAATTATGTACAGCTTAAACAGTCTGTCAATTAAATCACATGAAACAATAACTGTAAGCTACATGCAAATTCCAGAGATGATAAAAAGTAAAAATAATAATTTCATATCCTTTAAGTCTGATATGTTTTACTTATTAATTATCTGTTTCCCCATCAATGAATTGCTTAATTATATCTGTGACCATATTTCTATTTGTTGTCCTGTATTTATCTTACTGAATTTTAAGTTTGCCTTTGATGATCTAAATTGTATGCATTTGTTGGTAAAAGATGATAATACAAATAATAAAACTTAAACTAATAGATCACATTTTAATGCATATTAATATCTATATTTATTTAAATGTTATTATATTCCATGCATTGTTTTCATCTTATTCTGTGTATGAACTTGATTAATCTTCATAAAAATGCAATGATCAAAATAACACTGGAACAAAAAAACAAAAAAACCTGATACACAAAGACATTAAGAAATATGCCATTGACAAAAAAAAAACAACAACAACACAACAAAAACCAGATATGTGCCAGTATTTGAAAACAGGAAATCTTGACTCTATAGTCTGTGCCCCTATGCCCTCCCTTCCAATTATTCGTAAGCATCATACAGATGCTTTCTATACCATATAAATTGTGTGAATATCTGGCTTTAATTAACATCCTATAGAATTATACATTGAATACAATCACTGGTTTTTATACACTCAAATCATTATGTTTTCCCTTTATGAATTATCCCTTTTATCTTTCTAAAGATCTATTTACCTGACTCAAGATTACACAGTTATTTATCAATTTATCATCTGGCATTTTCTATAATTAGCTTCACAATCTTAATTCATTTTATGTATTTTTATAACAAAATATGGGCCATTTTTTTCTTGCATGTGGTGTGCCAGATTTTTCTAAACCAGCTCCTAAATATTCCACCCCTTCTCATTTATTTCAGGTACCATCATTGTCATATCTGCCTAAGTATATCTATTTATGAGCTTTCTAGTGTGTTCCATTAGTCTTTTATTTTCCTGATTTTTTGGCAAAAAAAAAAAGGTTTTAAAATATATGGCTTTATAGTATATTTGTATACCTGCTAAGTTGATTTCTACTTTTATGCTCTTAAGAAATTAATTAGTAATGGACTTTTACTCTTTTAAAATTACAAGTATGTAGAGTTGCTAAAAATACATAGATAAGTTTTTTTCCCTTGAATGTAAACATATTTATCTATTACTGGAAGAAAGAGTGATTAAAAACTTTACAGTACTAAAATTTATAATTCATGAGCTGATTTAGCTCTTTATTTTTATTCAGATCTTCTTTATGTTGTTTATTGACGTAATTTTTTGTATTGTCTTGTGACTTGTTTATGTATTAATGCTTAGAAAATTTACTTTCTTGATTTCTAATTAGTAATGTTTTTGGTTTTTATACTAAGTACTGTTCTAAATAAAAATTCTTAAATTTTGTAAATTGATATTATATTTAGCAATTATGATGAAGTCTTATCAGTTCTTAGTTTCAGATTCTGATGTACTTTTTAAGACTTTTTTTTAAAAGATAAGTTTAGTTTTACAACAAAATTGGAAGATACAGAAATTTCCCATATAACCCCTGCACCCACACACATACATAGCCTTCTCCATTATCAACATCACTCACCACAGTGTTAATTTTTTACCAAAGATTAACCTACATTGACATGTAATTATCACCCAAAAAACATTAGGGTTCACTCTTGGTATTGTACATTCTGTCGGCTTGGATGAATGTATAAGGACATATATCCGTCATTATAATATGAAACAGAGTATTTTCACTGCCTTAAATATCCTCTGTCCTCTACCCATTCATTTCCCCACTCCTCCACCCATGGCAACCATTGATCTTTTTATTATCTCCATAGCTTTGCCTTTTCCAGAGTGCCATATAATTGGTATCATACCATATGTAGCCTTTTCAGATTGGCTTCTTTCACTTGGTAATATACATTTAAGGTTCCTCCATGTCTTTCCATAACTTCATAGCTCATTTCTTTTTAGTGCTGAATAATATTCCATTGTCTGGATGTACCACAGTTTAGCTATCCATTCACTTACTGAAGGATATCTTGGTTGCTTCCAAGTTCTGGCAGTTATAAATAAAGCTGCTATAAACATCCACGTGCAGGTTTTTGTATGGACACAATTTTTAACTCCTTTGGGTACATATAAAAGAGCTGATTGCTCAATTGTATGGCAAGTATGTTTAGTTGGTAAACAAACAAATAGACACCAAACTGTTTTCCAGGGTAACTGTGCCATTTTTCATTCCTACCAGCAAAGAGAGTTCCTGTTGTTCTACATCCTCACCAGCATTTTGTGTTGCCAGTGTTCTGGCTCTGAACTATTCCGATAGTGCTATCTCATTGTTGTTCTAATTTGCATTTCCTTGATGGCACGATGTGGAACATCTTTTTTTGTGCTTATTTGCCACCTGTACATATTCTTCGGTGAGATATATGTTGAGATTTTTAACCTGTGTTTAATGATTTGTTTTCTTAGTTGATTTTGAGTTCTTGTATATTTTGGATAACAGCCCTTACCAGATGTGTCTTCTGTAAATATTTTCTCCCAGTCTTGGCTTGTCTTCTTATTCTCTTGATATTGTCTTTCACAGAGTAGAAGTTTTTAATTTCAGTGAAGCTCATCTTATTATTTCTTTCATGGATGATGTCTTTGGTATTGTATCTAAAAAGGCATCCTCATACCCCAAGTCATCTAGGTTTTCTCTGTGTTATTACTTTCTAGGAATTTTAGAGTTTTGTGTTTTACATTTAGGTCTGTGCTTAATTTCAAGTTAATTTGTGAAGGGTGTAAGGTATGTGTCTACATTTATTTTTTTTCATGTGGAGGTCCAGTTATTCCAGAACTATTTGTTGAAGAGACTGTCTTTGTTCCATTTCATTACCTTTGCTACTTTGTCAAAAATCAGCTGACTATATTTATGTGGATCTAATTCTGGGGTCTTTATTTTGTGACATTGACTAATTTGCCTGTTCTTTCATCAGTGCTACACCATCTTAATTACTATAGCTTTAAAGTACATCTGGAAGTAGGCTGGCACATGTCCTCCAACTTTGTTCTCCTTCAATATTGTATTGGCTATTCTGGGTCTTTTGCTTCTCCATGTAAACTTTAGAATCAGTTTGTCAATATCCACAAAATAAATTGCTGGGACTGATGGATTTTTAATGTGGCTGAAAAAATTTTCAAATAATAAAAAAGTTAACTCTCTTCTCATTCTAACAGAAATCACAGCATTCTCTTACAGCATTTTTTTTTCTTGTTTTAAAGCAGTCACAGGTTTTAACTTAAACAACAGCAGTAGTGGCAGAAGTGTTTTATAAATTGTTTTTTCAAAACAATTTTTTTAAAAGAAATGAATTTTAGTTACTCCATGAATTTTGATGATTGTTTTAAGTGTGTGTAATATAGGCATCATAAGGTAGAATGTTCCTTTCCATTCCTTACTATAGAGTATATTTTTTAAAGTCACATATATGAAATGAAATTTATCAAAATATTTTCTGAATGTATTGAGTTTATTATCACTTCAATATTCAATTAATGTAACAAAATAAATAAAAGATTACAAGTGGCAATAGAACAGTCCAAGATTTAAACAGTGTATAAAAGATTTTCCATTATCTATTACCTTCCTTTGATAGTCCCTCAAACACATATACTATATCCTGGGATGATATTTTTTTCTAAAATGTCTTCTATTTCTAAACAGTTTTCACACAGATTTTTATGTCAGCTTTCTAGATCTACAAACTCCTCTCTCTTCTCACGTCTGAAGTATCCCCATTTTTGGCAGGGAGCCAACAACTCATATAGTTATTCTATTTTTCCCCACATGGAAATTTATTATTATCATAAATCTGACATTTAAAATCTGTGGGGTACATATTAGCTATTCAAAAATTTATGTGTAGTAGCTTCTGCACATAGGAAATTGCACTTAGATTTTGCATACACGAAAGTTAATCAATTAAAGAGCTAATAATCATAAACAGCAAAACTCAAAATGTACTGGAAAAAATGTGCTGATAAACACATCCCAAAATTAACTATATCAATATGAAAATAACAGTATAAAACAAAGGACTTACATATTCAAAGATTTAAAAATCTGTACTGGAAGAAATAATTTGCAACATATATAGTATTGACAAAGGATTACTATCTTGGCCAAAGGTAAAAAAAGGAAAATATATCATGAGTCATATATTAGTAACTCTAATAAGTAACAGAATTAAACTCCCAATAGCTACAGATTATAGATGTATTTGATAGCCTTTTAAGCAAGAATGTTTCATTGATTTAAAATAAATTAATTAAACATACAAGAAAATCAAACATATAAAAATCCAAAAGAGAAAAGATCATTTTAAAATTATTTATGACCTCTCTAAGCGTGTTACTGAGCTTAAAACTTAGAAACTTATTAAATTTTAATCAGCAGATTCAACTCAGCTGAAAAAACAGAAAGACCTGAGATTGTGATGTATATTAACGTACAGACCCATAGAAGGAAAAATATAAAACAGACTATAATGAACCAGGGAATAATCTAGCAAGTGTTATTGGAATTGGAAGTGGAAGGAAATAGAAAGAATGGAGAGAAGGCAAAGGAATAATTTGTTGAAAGAAATGACTTCTCAGATTCAAAAGGCATAAGAATTCAATAGGATAAATCTGCATGTGGGCACATCTTAGTGAAACTGCAGGTAATGAAATACGAGAAGTTTTTAAAAGCTGTTAGATCCTGGTATATCAATATGTAGAGTAGTTATTGAAACATTAATAAAGTAGCTTAGGGATAGCTGAGGATCCCTAAGATCAACTGTATTGTATCCACATCTGTGCTGCCCTGGAGTAGATTATTTTGGATTGTACATATTATTTTTGAAATTTGTTAACTCTAGGACACAGAATAAAATTTCAAAATTAGAAAAAGAATAAGAGAAAAGAATGAGTATATAAATTTTAAACCAGTATGTGAATGGGTGGGAAAATAAACATCCAAATCCAAAGATATTAGAAAAAAAAGCTTAAATGACTGAGTAAAGGAACGTGCAAATTATGATGGTAGAAATTAGTCCTAATATATGTACTGAAAAGTATAATCAGTAAAATGGTCTAAACTGCCCCATAGAAGATAGAGTTATTTTAAAAATATGATACCAGCAAAATTCTAAGTAAGGACACTTGTCATGGTTATAATATCATTAGAAAAAACAACTTTAAAGAAAAATCTGTTAAAAGGTAAACTGAGCAATATTAGAATTTATAAGATTTTATAATATGGAGAATCTTAAAATATAAGATTTTATTTATGGAGAAGACAAGAAGGCAAAGCAAATAAATTATTTGATTAGCTATTGCTTAAGCAGTTGCCTTATTTAGGAAGGTCTAGTTAGCTGTTTGTATTAGTTGTTCTTAAGTTTTGTGTGCTGAGATTTGAGTGTATTGACTCTGGCTTAGGTTTTGTTTACATAAACTACCAAGGGATAAGAACCACGTCAGCTTAATGGCCTCCTTGTTTAATTACCTTAACATGCATTATTAGGCAAAAGAGTATTGTATTCTATTAATAAACCAGACTGGAATATGAATAGGAAAGAAAAATAATGATTTAATCTCACTTATGAATTCTGATACAAAAGTCTTAACAATAGTTAAAAAACAAACATCATCTTATTGCGAGAACAATTTAACACTAAACAAACTTGTAATGCAAATTACCACATTAACCGATCTCTAGGAAAAAATAACTTATGATCATCTCAAAATATGTAGAGAAGGCATTAAAAATATCCAAGCAATGAGTTATATTAAAATATCTTATGAGCTAGGAATAGAAGGGAAATTCATTACCTTGATAAGGAGAATCTACCAAACCTTACAGCAGACAGTTAATGGTGAACATTTGTAAGTTTTTCCCTGTTTAGAGTAATCGGTGACACTATTCAGGTGCCCTCTCTCATCATTTCTGTTCACAATGGTAGTGGACATCTTGGCAGTGCTGTTAGATACCCCCTGTGTCAGCACCTCCTTACAAGCATCCCACACATTCACATATATACCCCAATGACACCTAAGAATTAGAAACAAATAACCCAAGCTGTCTTTTTGATAGACTATATCAATACATTGGATACAATCAGCAAACCATTAAATATAACCAGAGTCCCATATATATTTATTATAGGAAAACCAATTTTATTCCTATATATCAGTAATATACAATTAAAATGTGAGCTGAAAAGAATACCATTTCAAATAATATTTAGAAATATTTCAAACAAAAGCTAGTTGACAAAATAAGATAGAAACAGGGTGTTAACAATCTTTACAGTTAGAAGGAGTTTTTTATGTACAGGCAGACACTGACAGTTTAAGAGAAGAGATAATATGTAACTAGAATTTACATGCACAGTGAGTAAATCAAATTTATTCAAAAAAAGAAGACAATGTAGGGTTAGAAATTAGAAATTCAGATGAGAGTAACGTCATGAATGGTTTGTTATATCAAGTTACAGAAATGGACTTTATTTTCCTGTCAGTACTGAAGGAAATGGAACTTCAGCAACTCAGAAGACTGATTTAATACATTCAAAGCAATATCTTAGGAAGAAGAGGATTCTAGTAGACAGACTGAAGCAGAGAGAGCCTGATGACAGGGAGACCATTTAAGTATATCTTCTCTGTATCATTTTAACTTTAAATTTATTAGACACTAAAATTTTCCAGTGAAATTAATTTTGTAATCCATAACCATTCAGGCAGTGCCACTCTTGGAATATGCATTATGACAGTGTTTTCCTTCAGCATATTTATTTCTTTCATAGCCTATAAATTTCTTCATATATCTTCTTAAAATGGCAATCACCACTATGAAAATTCTTTCATACCCTATTAATATTGCAATAACCATAAGACTATGCAACATATATTCCAGTAATATAGGAATAACCATTAGCTTATTTTAATGCTAATAAAACATATAAACATGTCACTGTAATATATACTGCTAAGTTCATACACATTCATTGGTTGATGACTTTAATAGTATAATGGAATAGGAGATAAGTCCTAGAGGGAAAGGCATGGCCTTTGGAGTCAGGCCTGAACTTAATTCCTGACTCTACAGTTGAGAACCTGAGTGAGTTTTTTTCTTCTCAGATTTAGCTTTTAATCTTTTTACAAACAAGGATGGTAATGTTAACCAGTGTGTTGGGAGGACTAGATGAGATGACACATATGAGATTCCTAGCCCAGTTACAACATATTATAGGCCCCAAATAAAATGAGTTCCTTTCAAACTTCCCTTAACCTTACATAATACAGTGAGAGGGAACAGAATGTATGATAACAAAGACTCTGCTTCTGCATGTGTGTGTGCATGTGTGTGTGTGTGTGTGGGAGTAAGAAACTTCTGTAGGCTGGATAATGAAAAATATTAAAATGAGAACAAAAATTAATTATTCATGCCCAATATATTCTAATAATTGAAAGCATACCAATGATTGACTAAAGGTTTTAGCAGTTTTATAAATCATCATTAATATCACTGTGGATTAAATGAAGTTCCTAAAAATAAAACCTGCAAAAGGATACAAATACTGAAAGAAGTTGTAATTTTTCATGCCTATATTACTCACATGGTAATATACAATCAATAAAGTATATATCCACTTTTGTGTAGCACCTGATTTTTATGGTAAATACAGTATTTATCTTTAGAATCATCTTTGTTTAAATTCCACAGAAACTTTAAGAGAATACATGCTGTGATTTTTTTAACATGTTTATTGGAGCATACTTGCTTTACAATGGTGTGTTAGTTTCTGCTTTATAATAAAGTGAATCAGCTATATGTATACATATATCCCCATATCTCCTCCCTCTTGCGTCTACCTCCCACACTCCTTATCCCACCCCTCTAGTTGGACATAAAGCACTGAGCTGTTCTCCCTGTGCTATGCAGCTGCTCCCCACTAGCTATCTGTTTTACATTTGGTAGTGTATATGTGTCCATGCCACTCTCTCACTTCGTCCCAGCTTATACTTCCCCCTACCCATGTCCTCAAGCCCATTCTCTACGTCTGTGTCTTTATTCCTATCCTGCCCCTAGGTTCTTCAAAACCAGTTTTTCCTTTTGGATTCCATATATATGAGTTAGCATACGGTATTTGTTTTCCTCTTTCTGACTTAATTCACACTGTATGACAGTCTCTAGATCCATCCACATCACTACAAATAACTCAATTTTGTTTCTTTTGATGGCTAAGTAAAATTCCATTGTATATATATGCCACATCTTCTCTATCCATTCATCTGTTTATGGACACTTAGGTTACTTCCATGTCCTAGTTATTGTAAATAGAACTGCAATGAACAGTGGGGTACATGACTCTTTTTGAATTATGGTTTTCTCAGGGTATATGCCCAGTAGTGGGATTGCTGGGTCATATGGTAGTTCTATTTTTAGTTTTTTAAGGAACCTCTATACTGTTCTCCATAGTGACTGTATCAATTTACATTCTCACCAACAGTGCAAGAGGGTTCCCTTTTCTCCACACCCTCTCCAGCATTTATTGTTTGTAGATTTTTTGATGATGGCCATTCTGACTGGTGTGAGGTGATACCTCATTGTAGTTTTGATTTGCATTTCTCCAGTGATTAGTGATGTTGAGCATCCTTTCATGTGTTTGTTGGCAATCTGTATATCTTCTTTGAAGAAATGTCTGTTTAGGTCTGCCCATTTTTGGATTGGATTGCTTGTTTTTTTGATATTGAGCTGCATGAGCTGCTTATATATTTTGGAAAGTAATCCTTTGTCAGTTGCTTCGTTTGCAAGAATTTTCTCCCATTCTGAAGATTGTCTTTTTGTCTTGTTTATGATTTCCTTTGCTATGCAAAAGCTTTGAAGTTTCATTAGGTCCCATTTGTTTATTTTTGTTTTTATTTCCATTTCTCTAGGAGGTGGGTCAAAAAGTATCTTGCTGAGATTTATGTCATTGAGTGTTCTGCCTATGTTTTCCTCTAAGAGTTTGATAGTGTCTGGCCTTACATTTAGGTCTTTAATTCATTTTGAGTTTATTTTTGTGTATGGTGTTAGGGAGTGTTCTAATTTCATCCTTTTACATGTAGCTGTCCAGTTTTCTCAGCACCACTTATTGAATAGTCTGTCTTTTCTCCATTGTATATTCTTGCCTCCTTTATCAAAGATAAGGTGACCATATATGCATGGGTTTATTTCTTGGCTTTCTATCCTGTTTCATTGATGTATATTTCTGTTTTTGTGCCAGTACCATACTGTCTTGATTACTGTAACTTTGTAGTATAGTCTGAAGTCAGGGATTCAGATCCCTCCAGCTCTGTTTTTCTTTAACAGGATTGCTTTGGCTATTTGGGGTCTTTTGTGTTTCCATACAAATTGTGCGATTGTTTTTTCTTGTTCTGTGAAAAATGCCATTGGTAGTTTGATAAGGATTGCATTGTAACTGTAGATTGCTTTGGGTAGTATAATCATTTTCACAATGTTGAGTCTTCCATCCAAGAACATGGTATCTCTCCATCTCTTTGTGTCATCTTAAATTTCTTTCAGTAGTGTCTTATAGATTTCTGCATACAGGTCTTTTGTCTCCTTAGGTAGGTTTAATCCTAGGTATTTTATTCTTTTTGTTGCAATGGTAGATGGGAGTGTTTCCTTAATTTCTCCCTCAGATTTTTCATCATTAGTGTATAGGAATGCAAGAGATTTCTCTACATTAATTTTGTATACTTTACCAAATTCATCAATTAGCTCTAGTGGTATTCTGGTAGCATCTTTAGGATTCTCTATATATAGTATATGTCATCTGCAAACAGTGACAGTTTTACTTCTTCTTTGCTGATTTGGATTCCTTTTATTTGTTTTTCTTCTCTGATTGCCATGGCTAAAACTTCCAAAACTATGTTGAATAGTATTGGTCAGAGTGGGTAACCTTGTCTTGTTCCTGATCTTAGAGGAAATGGTTTCAGTTTCTTACCAGTGAGAATGATGTTGGCTGTGGGTTTGTCATATATGGCCTTTATTATGTTGAGGAAGATTCCCTCTATTCCTACTTTATGAAGAGTTTTTATCATAAATGGGTGTTGAATTTTGTTGAAAGCTTTTTCTATATCTATTGAGATTATCATATGGTTTTTCTCCTTCAGTTTGTTAATATGGTGTATCACATTGATTAATTTGCATATATTGAAGAATCCTTGCATTCCTGGGATAAACACCACGTGATCATGGTGTATGATGTTTTTAATGTGCTGTTGGATTCTGATTGCTAGTATTTTGTTGAGGATTCTTCCATCTAAGTTCATCAGTGATGTTAGACTGTAGTTTTCTATTTTTGTGACATCTTTGTCTGGTTTTGATATCAGGGTGATGGTGGCCTTGTAGAATGAGTTTGGGAGTGTTCCTCCCTCTGCTATATTTTGGAAGAGTTTGAGAAGGACAGGTGTTAGCTCTTCTCTAAATGTTTGATAGAAATCGCCTGTGAAGCCGTCTGGTTCTGGCCTTTGTTTGTTGGGAGATTTTTAATCACAGTTTCAATTTCAGCGCTTGTGATTGGTCTGTTTATATTTTCTATTTCTCCCTGGTTCAGTCTTGGAAGGTTGTGCTTTTCTAAGAATCTGTCCATTCTTTCAGGTTGTCCATTGTATTGGCATATAGTTGCT